>NC_069499.1:1126495658-1126795658 GCF_027579735.1 Bombina bombina | reverse complement strand
TTATTTTCACGTATATAAATAGCTATTTAAATATCACTAATTAATACTTTAAGATTCCAAACAAACACTGACACAAATATTAAATTAATCATTACTTATATACATGAATAAAAATAAAAATATTTGATCCATCTTTATTGATCTTTGGAAATTATATACATCACAATAATTTATATGCAAGTTTTAAGAATTATTAGTGCATATAATGAAATTTCATATATCACAATAATTTATATGCCTTTCTTAGATTCACTGGTGTATTTAACAAAATAGATTATATAAGTTATAAAGAAAAGCACTATAAATATGTGTTGTTTATCCTGATAGTTAATTTGAACAAATGTCTTTTTTCCGTTCCTTTAAATTCCTTCTCATTTCTGTATAAAATCTGATAATATGACCTGAGGTGATCCACACTTTTATTACACATTCCCAGATAAAATAAAGAGGAAAGAACATTGGTTTCAATGCCGAACCAGAACTATATCACTGTGGACACATGAAAATGCTAAAGGAAGCTTGGAAACAGCGCTCACTATATGATTGGCCCAGTTACAACATGTGACCATAAACCAGGAACACGCATACGATCGGGACTCGAAAAGTAAATTTATGCTTACCTGATAAATTAATTTCTTCTACGATATGACGAGTCCACGGATTTCATCCTTACTTGTGGGATTTATCATCCTGCTAACAGGAAGTGGCAAAGAGCACCACAGCAGAGCTGTATATATATAGCTCCTCCCTTCCCTCCACCTCCAGTCATTCGACCGAAGTTAGGAAGAGAAAGGAAAAGCCAAAGGTGCAGAGGTGACTGAAGTTGATAAAAAATATAATATAAACTAAATCTGTCTTAAAAATGACAGGGAGGGCCGTGGACTCGTCATATCGTAGAAGAAATTAATTTATCAGGTAAGCATAAATTTACTTTCTTTTACAAAGGTATGACGAGTCCACGGATTTCATCCTTACTTGTGGGATATTAACCTCCTGCTAACAGGAAGTGGCAAAGAGCACCACAGCAGAGCTGTATATATATATATAGCCCCTCCCCTTCCCCTCCCCTTCCCCTCCACCCCAGTCATTCTCTTTGCCTGTGTTATACTAGGAAAACATGGTAAATTGAGGTGTTAGTTTTAGTTTCTTCAATCAAGAAGTTTTTTATTTTAAATGGTACCGGTGCGTACTATTTTCCTGCGTATGGGATATGGAAGAAGATTTCTGCCCTGAGGTTTGATGATCTTAGCATTTGTAACTAAGCATTTGTAACTAAGATCCATGCTGGTTCCCACAAGACTTCTGAAGGTAACCATGAGACATCTTCAGTGTGGAAACCGGTTTCATGCTACAAGCAGCATTAAGGTATGTGCAGCCTTTTTTTCTGAGGAGACTTGGTGTATCAGAACTGGCTGGCATTATTTCCCTGTATGGGAATGGGGTAAGCAGTAAAACCTATTTTAATAAGAGGGGTGTTACTGGAGTCCCTATTTTATATTTATCATTAGTTGATATTTCATATTATGTGACATGGGTGTGATAAGTGTACTAACACACCAATCCTTATGTTTAAGGAAAGTCCCCTTATATAGAATGGATTTGTATGCGTGACAACATTACCTAACAAATATGAATAAATGATAGGTACCTCTGTTGCTAGCAAGGTGTTAGGTGCTTTAACCAGATATCTGCACAATATTAACGAGTAGTTAAATTGAGCATTAACTTAACTGAATACACAGCTTAGAAACAGACCGGAAAGTTAGCAGTGTTAGATACATCAATAAAGTTCATCTTTAGCTGTAGATACAATTGATGTGGTCAAATACTGTTATAGAAATACTTGCGATTGTCTTTGGTATGATTAGTTCCTCAGTCAGAGCTTGTTACAGCTGCAGCTCTTAGACGGACTGAATCGGCAGAGCCTGTCAGCGTGAAATGACGTCACCCACCAGCTCTACTTGCAGCGTTGTGGCTCTGAGAATCAAACAGGTAATCCAGACTTAGATTTTCTCAAAGTAAAGTGCCGTTAGGTTTGCGGCAAAATATCAAAGGTTTGATGCTATGACTTTTGTAATCAGAGACACTTCATAGGTTTTGAGCTTTAGAATTTCTGCTGTCAAGGTATTTGAAATATTATTAAATAATATATAGAGGTATATTTGTCTTTATTTAATAGATCTGTGGATATGAACATGGTCTGTAGGACAAAGGATTAGATCTCCCCCACTCCAATTGCACAGGAGACATTCTTGGCTGAAAGGAGAACAAAGGATTATCTCTGGGAGATATCACACACTCAATATGTTAAATTATGCAATTGTATAATTTAGCAAGGAACTAAAATATAACATAGTTTCAGGATACAGGCAAATATATGGAGACGAAATGTCTGAATTACCCTTTTGGAACTGATCAAAATCATGGAGAGACAGCTTTTATGCACATGGTGTTAATTTTTAAATACACATCTGCACTGCTGGCTAAACAGGAAATATGCTGTTTTAAAGACTCTTACAACTCCTCATGGATTGACCCCATGTGGAGCAATAAAGGCCTTGGAAAACACAGACAAATGCTAAGGTGTGACTCTGGAAGTTCACGTAAGCAGACAGCAAATAAACATTTTTTTTTCTCTCTCTGTTTAAATACATGCCCCAGAATGTATTAAATATAGAAATTTGGGAAATTGTCTAAATTCTATATTATTATTACATGGGTATTTGTTAAGCTTGGGAGGTAACTGTTTTAGTCAGTCAAAAATGTGTAATAACCTCTGTTTTTGCTTATATTTTTCAGACAGATAAATTCAGATATACATAGAAATGATATATATGTTTTGAAAACACAAAAGATCTTACTTAGCCTCTGTGTTTTTAAGAATATAAATAAATACTTATGGACCATACACATACTAATGATTGGATCATCTCTAATAATTATTTCTATTTTTATTACAGACAACCATTGGTCATGAGCATCAATCTTAGAAAGAGACGGAATGCCGCATGAAATGAATTAAGTCATATCATATAAACATACAAATAAATGTTTATAAAGTTTCACATACATCTTTTAAAATATAGTGAGATGAAAATATGGAAGTTACTTTGATGTGATATGACTATGAGATATATATTTGATGTGATATAACTATGAAATATAAGTTTTATTTTAATATAATGTTAGATATGTGATGTTTCATATCAAAATGATCAGAAAATTCATTAAGATATAACTTATCCAAAACAAATATTATGAATAGTTGTCGCAGTAAATTATGATAAAAATTAATAACCATTTCATAGAAATACTGACTTAAGCTGTTTCAAATGTTGCTGTGTCTGTTTGTGCTGCCACCTGGTGTTATGTTGCGAGAACTACAGCCAGAAGGTTCTCTCTGGCTGTTAAAAATGAAATTTCCAAGGGCCAATCCGATTTAGACTTCCCAGATAACCAATGGGAAGGTCAGCTCCCGCAGGGCCACCCACAATTTACCAGTGATGGGAAAACCAAATAAAAAGTGAATGCAATGGAGAGAAAGACAGATTTTCTGCTGAAGCTAAAACTTGTAACTGGTTCCTGCTGGACGCGAGATACCACTTTACTTGAGCAAAGCTAATCTACCCTTCTCATTGATTGCGATATACACTTATTGGTGATCTGAGGTAAAATAATTCCTACCAAGAAATATTGGATATCGACTGCTTTTTACTTTGGTAACGTATTCAAGGTTTTGTAAGATAAGTTATATGCATAGTCAATTTGTATTTAATAGATTTAAAGAAACAGTGTGTTTTAATTAGCATTTCACAGCCTATATATATATTGTTTAAATCTGCGTCTGATTGACCAAGTAACTCATCTATGCAAGTTCTGATATTGTCAGTTAATTTTGTATTAGGATAAATTGCAGTTAAATAGCAGAATATATATTATCCTATTGTTTTATAAACACTGTTTAGAATTGTATTGCTTGGATGTTAAAGGTTTTTAGTCCCATTGTGTTAAATAAATAAAAGGCTGAATTGTGAAGGTATATTTTTCTGGGTTTTGTAAGAAGGATAGCATATCTTAAGAGTTGGTTTTAACGCATATAAACTTTTATTTAGTTTCCTTTTACTGCAAATATAGTTCAATATGTTTATGGATATTAACTAAATAAAAGAATTCAGATATTTATATTAATTGTATGGTCTAGTAGGTGCATGGTTGATAAGGGTTTCTATTTCTTTGTATTGTGTTTATAACCCTGCCATAAACTTATATATATTATTTGGATAGCACTACTAAGATTTTCATAAATATACTGATATATTAATTGGAGGCACTTTTTCTGAGATTTAATAATATCCATCATAATTGATATAATATATTTGTAAGTAAATAGAAATTATTATAAAAGAGAAAAAAAAAAAAAAAATTCATATTTCGATATTAATATTTTGAAGATATAATTTTTTTTTTGAAAAGTTGAAATATTAATTTTCATATTTCGAGATTGACATTAATATCTTGAAATATTATTAAAGATTAATTTTGAAAAATTAATAAAAATATTAATTTTTCATATTTCAAAATTAATCAAAAATATTAATTTTTCATATTTTCAAAGTTAATCAAAAATATTAATTTTTCATATTTCGGAATATTAATTTTTCATATTTCAAAATTAATAATATTTTTTTTTTTTGAAATATAAAATTTTTCTCTCTTTTTATTGGCAAAAATTGTATTAGCATTTTATTTAAATAAATACTAAACCAATACAATAATGTCTGTAGCCAGAAGCGACTCATTTAATTCTATACATAGCAATGAAATTGGTCCCATAACCATACCTATTACTAAAGGTCAGGTCCTTAAGAAAGATATCTTAAGTTACCTTAAAGGGAAGTTTAATATTGCGGGTGAATTAAATGATTTTATGGATATGCTTGAAACTAGGGCTAAAAATATTACCGTTAATAATAATATGTGGAATGAAGAGAATGAATTCTTCCAGGAATTATTAATGATTAATCAATGCAAAGCTCCCATAAAGCGAGACGAACTAATACTAAAATCCTGGCCCCTTTTAATATGCATAATTGACGAAATGTCGTTTTGTGTCACAGACAAACGATTGCAAATACAGGAGCTAGAAAATAGTATTCGTTCCTCGCGCAGACGCGAAGAGGGTTTAAAAACAGCCAAAAATAAAATGGATGAATTTGCCCAAAACCTAGCCACCTTAGATAAGCACAATATGGACTTAATCGCGCAGATACAAGATTTAAATAAACAGCTTGCGCAAAGCCAGAGAGAATTAAGCGATTTAAAAAGGTCATATCGCCATAATGAAAACCCCTATATTAGCAATGAGAATAATACAGATAATGCTAACTCCTTTAGCGAACGCGTCAGGGACGAGGTACGAAAATATATAGAACAACATAGACAAATGACCCCTAACGGGTCAGAAGTAGATTTCCCAAATAGACAATCCCCTCAGGATGTAAATCCAGAGGACAGCTGTAGCGCAGCTGATGCGGGGGAGGGAAACTCTAACAGAGAGTCCCAAAATAAGTCTGATAAAGTCTATGATTCCCATAAAATAATCACCTTCGTACAACGCGCAGTACCTATATTCTCCAATAAGGGAACAACATCTGTAATTGATCATTTACAGGCTTTTGAAAATGCATTAGCTATAATGAATGTTACAAGTGAGAAATTGAAAATTGAATTTCTACCTTGGGTATTTGACAGTAAGCATCACAAATTCTTTGCCTCACTAAAGGATATGAATATTCATTCCTGGAATGGGGTAAAACGACAATGCAGAAAAGAATTCGGGCAATATTGCACTAAAACTGCCGCGAAGATAGCGGTATATGGTTTAAAGTGTCGTGCGAATCAGAGTCCAATCGAATTCCTTTCTGTATTGAAAAATGCGTACAGTATGGCTGAAGATAATCCCAAATTTGACGGCTCAGAATTTGTAAATTTATTTTTTGAAGCACTGCCTACACCCATCAAAATTAACTTAGCTAGAGATTTTGATGAGGACTGCTCATTGGAATGGCTGATCAAAGAGAGTACAAAATTATACTCTATTCAGCAGTCCAGTGAGCAGGGGGTTAAAAAGGAATCAAAACCCAAAATTGTAGCAGAAACTAGGGTGTCACCTAAACCCCTCAATTTGGAGTCTAACAAGAGAACTTATGCAGAGGTGGCCAGTCAAAACAGGCCATCTCCACAGAGGTTTAATTCTGCCCCTCCCCCTACACAGGTTGAGGCGCAGGGAGACTATAACCAAAGTGGGGGACATAATCAGGTGAATAATTACTCACAAAGAGAATACTCACCAAATAATTGGTATCCGCGCAAGGGTAGATACAATAGACGGCGAAGATATTCTCAGGGTAACCAGACACCCCAGGTATATAATGCTCCCCAAAGTACTAATGCTGAACAAGCTGAACCCCAGGGGCAACCACGCCAGAATAGAAATAGTGGCCCTGATTCTGAGGGAACCCAATGGTCCAGGAATCAGTACAATGGGGCATCAAGAGATAGGCCCAGGGGTAGAGGTAACTTGTACAATCAGGTAGATATGCTGTTTACCCAATTAAATCGGTTGAGCGAACAAATCGCTAATATGAGTCAAAAATCTACGGCTCAGCAACCGAACAATACTTTTTTAGGGGTACAGCCAGTGGTCAGCAGTGGACCACAGGCACAGTCATAAATACTGCAGTATCACCTGAAGGGGAGGGGAGAGATATACAAAATGTAGTAATAAATATCAATGATACTAATCATGTTATCTCCCCACAGACCGGAAACGGACAAATTAGCTGTGACAATGAGCGATATCAGCCGGGAAAAATTAACCAAACTTTTCCTCTGCAGTGTTCTCTTAACATTATTTCCACAGATGCAGTACACAAGAACCCAGCTGACCTTGTCATAGGGGAAACAGGTAGGTATGAAATTTCCTCTGCATCGAATGACGCAGCGGATCCAGGTAAAACGTGGCGAAGCCCACAGATGTACAAGAATGCAAATTTTATGTGTGAAATGATAGAAACTGCAGGAAGATATTATGTACTAGTTGAGCTGCAAGATTCAGTCTCCAACCCTATCAGGGGATTAATTGACACTGGGTCACAGGCAACTATCTTATCCCACAGGTACTACACACAGCTAAATGAGCTAACACCCCACAAATCCAAAATAAGAGAATTTGACGGTTCTCTAATAGGTGTTGGGGGTGACTCCCTAAAAGTCTACGGTACTGCCTGGTTAAAATTTAAATTGGGGAACAGGGTCATAAGACACCCTGTCATTATAGTGGATCTGCCAACTGATCGTTTAATTATTGGTAGTGATCTCCTGAAACGATTAAGCACCATAATTGATTGCATAAATAATGTAATTTGGTCGCAAGTTAAACGGCCTATCAATTATGAAAAATCTGGTACATCTCGCACCCGACACAGCTGTCACGTGGTGGAAGAGAAACCAGATGCTGTGGAGATTCATTTCAGGAATAACTCTACACCTGAAATCACTATTCTACAAATAGATGATCAGACTCCTTTTAGTGGCTCTGATGGTAATACTTTTAAAATTTCGCCCGGAAAAATAGCGAATATCTCCCTAGATGGCGATATATTAACCATATCACTCCACAAGGGGGATCCTAAAATCCCTAAAGGGGGAGACCATGCTCAATACCTCACAGGGATTGAGAGAGTTAAAGAGGATCTATTTATCCCTATACAAGTGCATGACCTTGGTAAAACCAAGTATGCTAAAATAAATTTAAAACAGGAAGCTAGCTATATAAGCGAAGGTTTATTAGCGCAAATAGCTGAACCTAAAGTGATTAAATATCTTTCTCCCCAAGACCACTGTGTCAACGGCCTGGATGACAGGTCTGAAAGCTATAACATCACAGCTAAGTGCTTATTATCTATCTCTATTGGTAATAAGTCAGTGAAGCACCTGTTTTTAGTTTTAAATACTCCCCATAATCAAATATACATTGGCAATGATATCTTACATAGATATGCCATACAAATAGATTTGATTAATTCTTTCCTCTGGAGCAGGTTAAAGGGGGACCCTGAAGTATTTCAGGATGAAAATGCAGCCCTGAAATCAAACCAGCAATTGCCATCTGCTGTGAATATGCAGGTATCTAGCGATGTTATAATTCCTGCTGGGGCTGATAAATTTCTTTTACCCTTACAGGTAAAGAGAGGTCAGAAATTAAAAACTTCTGAAACACTGATTTGCCTCTCCCATAGAATACAAGATCTGGGTGTCTCAGTAACCTACACTCCTATGGTGAATATTGGAACTGTTCCAATAAATATTATTGTGCATAACATGACCCCACAGGATATAACATTATCCAAGGGAACTACCATAGGATATGCACTGGAATCAAGTTATTACACTTTTGGATTCCAGAATAATGTAATTGGGCTAATACCTGAAGGATACCTAACTGAAGAACAATTAATAGAACAATCCTTTGCATCTATGCCAGAGGGTCTATTTAATATTCAGTCTATTTATCCCTTCAGCTCAGAGGAAGGCATCTGTAAAATTGAAGAAGCCTCTCTGGTGTTTGATCAGCCAATCAAACAGCAAGATTACCCCAATACCCAGAGTCATGGGAGCAATGTAAATTATAATCAAGGGGATCTCACCTCTAGACTGGAAGAAGCCTATGAAATAGGACAGCCTGAAATCTTTCCAGGATTTCAGCAAATAGTCGAAGAGCAAATATCCTTAGCTAATGGCTGTTCTAGCGATGATGAACGCCAACAGCTGCGAGAACTCCTGATGGAGTACAAGGATATTTTCGCTAAGGATTCTTATGACTGTGGTACCACAGACTTACACATTGCAAGAATACAAACAGATCCTAATGCGCCACCTGTATTTGTCAAACAATACAGACTTCCCTTAGCCTCATATGATTCTCTTGCAGAGATCATAAGGAATTTGGAAGAAAGAGGTATTATCAGACAGGTGCACAGCTCTTATAATAATCCTATTCTAGGTGTCCTTAAGCCCAATGGACAATGGCGTTTGTGTGCTGACTTAAGACAGCTAAACAAACGAGTATACATGTCTGGCTGGCCTGTACCATACATTGACCAGTGCCTAGCACAAATGCAGGGATCCAAAATATTCACTGCCATTGATTGTGCACAGGGATATTGGACCATAAAGGTACATGAAGAGGACCAATATAAGCTAGCATTCTCCTTCCAAAAGATTCAGTATGCATTCCAGAGACTTCCATTTGGATACATAAATTCTGGACATGAATTTGCTGTATTCATGCATAAGGCTATGCCTGACGCACTGGAAAGGGGGACCTTATCTTATGTGGATGATGTTTTAATCAAAAGCACAGACTTTGAAAAACACATTGCAGAGCTTAAACACGTCCTCAGCCAACTTAAAAGGGCAGGTGTCAAATTATCCCTGCAAAAAGCTCAATGGTGCCGCACTCGTGTAAACTTCTTGGGACATGAAGTTACCTCTGATGGATTAAATCCCCAGAAGAAAAAGGTGGAAGCTATAGTGAATTCTAAAAACCCAACTAACTTAAAGGAATTGAGATCATTCCTGGGTATGACGAATTATTCTCGCAAATTCATTGATAATTATGCGGAATTAGCTAAACCACTACTACTTCTTCTAAAGAAGGATGTGAAATGGCACTGGAGTGAGTCTCAAGAGACAGCCATCAGAGAGCTGAAGAGAAAACTCACTCAAGCACCTTGCTTAGCGTACCCTGAAGGTGGTAAACCTTTCTACTTAGAAACAGGGTACACAGATGTAAGCATGAGTGCTGTGTTATACCAAAAGCATGATAATTTGAACAAAGCCATTGCTTATGCGAGCAAAAATCTATCCCCAGTAGAAATAAAGTTTAACGATTGCGAAAAAGCCCTCTTATCTACTGTATGGGCTCTACAAAATTTCCGCAGCTATATACAGGGTGAGAAAATTATTGTAGAAACGGCCCACCAGCCTTTGCTATATTTGCAAAGTGAGAGAATAAGAGATGGGAATTTGTCTAATAGCCGCATAACAGCGTGGACTCTTTCCTTACAAGGCTGGCCCTTAGAAATTCGCTACAAGCAGAATAAAAAGAATCCAGTCGCACAAGGGCTTGCTGAGCTCCACGACTGTACTGCTAGAGATCCTGGGGAAGAATTATCAGAAGATGATTTTCTGGAAGAACAATTGCTTTCCCCATATAAAATGTACAATGAGGACCATTGTCAAACATTACCTTGGGTATATGTTGATGGTTGTTCTTACCATGCCACTATTGATAATGAGCGCAGATTAGTCGCTGGCATTGGTATAACTGGGGCAAACGGATTCTCAAATATATCTGTAGGTTTCAACATTGGACCAAGATCCAGTCAAGTTGCAGAACTAACTGCTGTTTTCAAAACCATTGAAATGGCTATTGAACATGGTATTCATGAATTTGTGATCATAACTGACTCAAATTATGTGCGTGACAGTTTTGTTGAATACCTGCCAACTTGGAAAAGAAATGGCATGCAGAAAAGCAATAACAAACCAGTCAAGCATGGCAAATTGTTCTGCGAGATTGATAATCTGGTAGTATCCAATGATTTAACCATACACTGGAAAAAGACCAAGGGTCATTCCAGAATTCTAGGTCCGGATAAGGAAGGCAATGACCTTGCGGATTCATTAGCCAAACAAGGAGCCATAACTGGAGAACTCCTTAATATTGACCACTTAATGGGTGCAATTCAGGTAGAAGCCATTACCAGAAACCAGGCAAAACAACAGAGTGAGCCTAATTTGGTACAATGGAGTCAGGATTCTCCTAGTGAGGACCTGATCACTAGTCAAAAAGAAGACCCCATTATAGGCATCTTCTATAAACACATAGAAGATCCTGAAAGCAACCCCATCTCAAAAGATGATTGCATTGGCAAAGAAGATCTTAGAATCTTAATGAAATCTAGATCACAATTCAAGTTACAGGATGGTTTGTTAATTAGAACCTCCAAAACTGGCATCCAGCAGTGGGTAGTACCCACCAAGTTCAGAGGTCTAATGCTTCAACATGCCCATGATGCTCCCACATCTGGTCATCGGGGTGCCAAACTCACGTATGAAATATTGCGTGATTATGCTTTTTGGCCACACATGTTGAAAGATGTTCAAACCTACTGTCAAGGGTGTTTAATCTGTCCACAGTTCCAACCCACTGCACCAACGCATAGAGCGCCATTGCAGAAAAGGGGGATGGTAATGCCATGGTCAGATATACAAATTGATTTTATTGGCCCAGTAACAAGATCATCAAGAGGTAACAAATACATGTTAACCGTGACATGCCTGTTCACTAAATGGGTAGAGTGCATTAGTGCACCTAACAATAGTGCTGAAACATGTGCAGCATTGCTCATCAACCATGTATTTTCCAGATTTGGTCTGCCCCAAAGAATCGAGTCAGATCGGGGGACCCACTTCACTAGCGAAGTGATGACAAAAATGTGGAAAATACTAGGGGTTAAAAGAAAGCTCCATATTGCTTATAGAGCTGCCTCAAGTGGTGGTGTAGAGCGTTACAACCAGTCCATTGTTAAAATCCTCAAAAAGTTTGTGAGTGAAACAGGTAAAGACTGGGATGTAAAACTACCTCTAGTCTTAATGGCATTAAGAGCAACTCCAAGTAGTGCTACCAAGATGTCACCTTTTGAACTGATGACTGGTAGAAGAATGGTTCTACCTCAGCATCTGCTATACCGTACATCAGACCAAAACTTGATAAACGCTGCTAATACACATCAATATGTGGAGAACTTAAGAAAACACCTGCAATATGCCTTTGCATTTGCTCAAAGGAATTTAGAAAGAGCCGCAACTGCCACTAAAACCTATTATGATCTCAAAACATCCAAAAAGGAATATGAAATAAATGATAAAGTTTATCTTTATAACTTTGGAAGAGATCAGGTTAGGGAGAAGAAATTTCTTCCCTCATGGAAAGGTCCTTTCGTCATTACTGACAAAATATCTCCAGTGGCCTATAAAATACGGATCCCCAAAAATGAAAGTTTCATAGATAAATGGGCCCATATCAATCAATTGCGAGCGTGTCATCCCAGATCCCAACTACAAGTCATAGAGGGAGAATGAAGTGTCATATCCCCAAATGAACTAAAGACATACTATAGTTTAAAGATGCCTAACTGATAAACATGAAGGTTCAAAATTGACAGACTATCTACATAGAAGACTGTCCATGATGTGTACGGTCAACATCCTCACCAAATACCACTAACTTTGATCCAATTCAAATACATGTGTCCTACATATTTTTGAATTGGAAAGGGGGATTTATGTCAAGGTATTTGAAATATTATTAAATAATATATAGAGGTATATTTGTCTTTATTTAATAGATCTGTGGATATGAACATGGTCTGTAGGACAAAGGATTAGATCTCCCCCACTCCAATTGCACAGGAGACATTCTTGGCTGAAAGGAGAACAAAGGATTATCTCTGGGAGATATCACACACTCAATATGTTAAATTATGCAATTGTATAATTTAGCAAGGAACTAAAATATAACATAGTTTCAGGATACAGGCAAATATATGGAGACGAAATGTCTGAATTACCCTTTTGGAACTGATCAAAATCATGGAGAGACAGCTTTTATGCACATGGTGTTAATTTTTAAATACACATCTGCACTGCTGGCTAAACAGGAAATATGCTGTTTTAAAGACTCTTACAACTCCTCATGGATTGACCCCATGTGGAGCAATAAAGGCCTTGGAAAACACAGACAAATGCTAAGGTGTGACTCTGGAAGTTCACGTAAGCAGACAGCAAATAAACATTTTTTTTTCTCTCTCTGTTTAAATACATGCCCCAGAATGTATTAAATATAGAAATTTGGGAAATTGTCTAAATTCTATATTATTATTACATGGGTATTTGCTAAGCTTGGGAGGTAACTGTTTTAGTCAGTCAAAAATGTGTAATAACCTCTGTTTTTGCTTATATTTTTCAGACAGATAAATTCAGATATACATAGAAATGATATATATGTTTTGAAAACACAAAAGATCTTACTTAGCCTCTGTGTTTTTAAGAATATAAATAAATACTTATGGACCATACACATACTAATGATTGGATCATCTCTAATAATTATTTCTATTTTTATTACAGACAACCATTGGTCATGAGCATCAATCTTAGAAAGAGACGGAATGCCGCATGAAATGAATTAAGTCATATCATATAAACATACAAATAAATGTTTATAAAGTTTCACATACATCTTTTAAAATATAGTGAGATGAAAATATGGAAGTTACTTTGATGTGATATGACTATGAGATATATATTTGATGTGATATAACTATGAAATATAAGTTTTATTTTAATATAATGTTAGATATGTGATGTTTCATATCAAAATGATCAGAAAATTCATTAAGATATAACTTATCCAAAACAAATATTATGAATAGTTGTCGCAGTAAATTATGATAAAAATTAATAACCATTTCATAGAAATACTGACTTAAGCTGTTTCAAATGTTGCTGTGTCTGTTTGTGCTGCCACCTGGTGTTATGTTGCGAGAACTACAGCCAGAAGGTTCTCTCTGGCTGTTAAAAATGAAATTTCCAAGGGCCAATCCGATTTAGACTTCCCAGATAACCAATGGGAAGGTCAGCTCCCGCAGGGCCACCCACAATTTACCAGTGATGGGAAAACCAAATAAAAAGTGAATGCAATGGAGAGAAAGACAGATTTTCTGCTGAAGCTAAAACTTGTAACTGGTTCCTGCTGGACGCGAGATACCACTTTACTTGAGCAAAGCTAATCTACCCTTCTCATTGATTGCGATATACACTTATTGGTGATCTGAGGTAAAATAATTCCTACCAAGAAATATTGGATATCGACTGCTTTTTACTTTGGTAACGTATTCAAGGTTTTGTAAGATAAGTTATATGCATAGTCAATTTGTATTTAATAGATTTAAAGAAACAGTGTGTTTTAATTAGCATTTCACAGCCTATATATATATTGTTTAAATCTGCGTCTGATTGACCAAGTAACTCATCTATGCAAGTTCTGATATTGTCAGTTAATTTTGTATTAGGATAAATTGCAGTTAAATAGCAGAATATATATTATCCTATTGTTTTATAAACACTGTTTAGAATTGTATTGCTTGGATGTTAAAGGTTTTTAGTCCCATTGTGTTAAATAAATAAAAGGCTGAATTGTGAAGGTATATTTTTCTGGGTTTTGTAAGAAGGATAGCATATCTTAAGAGTTGGTTTTAACGCATATAAACTTTTATTTAGTTTCCTTTTACTGCAAATATAGTTCAATATGTTTATGGATATTAACTAAATAAAAGAATTCAGATATTTATATTAATTGTATGGTCTAGTAGGTGCATGGTTGATAAGGGTTTCTATTTCTTTGTATTGTGTTTATAACCCTGCCATAAACTTATATATATTATTTGGATAGCACTACTAAGATTTTCATAAATATACTGATACTGCAAAGGCTTAATATAAAGTTTTAGGAACAAACGATTAAGGGATTCCCTAACACTTCTGAAATAATCAAGCACTGAAGCTTGTGAAAGGGAGTTCCTTTATAGAGAGCTAACAGGGTGGAGTTTCTGAATTAAAGGGACATGCTACTGACAGGATATGACAGATCCCCCCCTTCAGGAGTGTCTCCCCGAAAGCAAAGGTCCCGGCTTCGAGGGGAAAGCGAAATGAAAAGACTGCAACAATAGAGGGGCGTTCAAGTCCCGAATAGGTACCCAAGAATCATCCTCAGGAGAGTACCCCCTCCAATGTACCAAGTACTCAATAGTATTCCGGCGCTTTCTGGAATCCAAAATGCGTTCCACCTCATAATCCATTTTGTCATCAAAAGGAACTGTGGAATGATGAGAACGAGTATCGGTGTGCTCATGATGACCCAAGTACGGCTTCAATAGAGAGACATGGAAGGTCGGATGAACGTGAAAATTACTGGGCAATTGCAACTTCACTGCGTTTTCATTGATAATCTTTAGTATTGGGTATGGACCGATATACTGGTCAGCTAGCTTTTTACAGGGTACTTTGAGGTTGATATTCTTGGTAGACAACCAGACCAAGTCCTTGACTTTATAATTCGGAGGAGGTGAACGTTTTCTATCAAAATACAACTTTTGGGTTGCTTTAGCATTTTTGAGATGAGTTTGTAGGGTTTCCAAGGTTTCCTTGATTTGAGTGAAATAATCAGAGACAGCGGAGGAATTTGATGAGGAAGTTGTGTTTGGAAATGATCTTGGATGGTAACTGTATGTGGCATAGAATGGTGACACTTCCGTGAAAGAACTGATGGAATTGTTGTATGAAAATTCCGCCAAAGGTAAACATTCGCTCCAATCCTCCTGCAAAGTTGAAATATAACAGCGGAGATACTGTTCCAAGGTCTGATTGAGTCTTTCTGTTAACCCATTAGATTGTGGATGAAAGGCTGTTGAGAATCTGAGAGAAATGTTCAATTTATTGCATAAATATCTCCAGAATTTTGACGTGAATTGGAATCCACGATCCGTAACTATAGATAGAGGCAATCCGTGTAACTTGACAATATGTGTCAAAAAAACCTTTGCTGTGGTGGAAGCAGTGGGTATCCGTCGTAATGGGATAAAATGAGCCAATTTAGAGAGGTGGTCAACAACTACCAAGATTGTAGTATAATTGTTAGAGATGGGTAGGTCAATGATAAAATCCATTGATAACATATCCCAGGGTCTCTCTGGAATGGGTAGAGGTTGTAATAGTCCGAATGGTTTATTATGTCCCTTTTTCTTTGTGACACAAATATGACATTTGTTAATGTATTCTTGTATGGTTTTAGTCATATTTGGCCACCAGTTATTCCTACTGATAAGTTTGTTTGTCTTTTGTATTCCGAAATGTCCTGCTAGAGGTAAGTCATGGTTTTGTTGTAGGATGGTGTCTCTGAGTGACTGAGGTATATATATGAGGTTTTTATAATGATATAATCCAGTAACTGAATCATGATAACAGACTGAAGGAATTTCAGGGTCTGACTGTTGAGCTCGTAGTATATCAGCTTGGATTGTGGTTAAAGATGCTAAGAGTTTGTAAGGTGTTATTATATATGACTTCTCTTCACCTTCTGTTGGTACGTTAAAAGACCTTGACAATGCATCTGCCTTAGAGTTTTTTGTTCCTGGGATGTAAGTTAGCACAAAATTGAAACGGTCCAGGAACAAAGCCCATCTTACTTGTCGTGAAGACAAGGATTTGTTTTTCTTTAAGTATTGGAGGTTTTTATGGTCTGTAAAGACTTGAAAAGGTGTAGTTGTTCCTTCCAATAAATGTCTCCAGTGTTCCATGGCCGACTTCATTGCAAGCAATTCTTTATCTCCAACCGAATAGTTCCTCTCAGCAGGTGTTAATCTTCTGGAATAATATCCCACTGGATGGAGTAAAGAAGATTCCTTATCAGGTTGGGATAAGATTGCGCCAATTCCTATGTTGGAAGCGTCAACCTCAAGAGTATATGGTAATTCCGGATCTGGAAGGTGTAAGATTGGGGCTGTTGAAAATAATTCTTTAAGGTGATGAAAAGCTTGATTTGATTCTTTATCCCATATGAGTTTCTGTTTTCCTGTTAAACGAGTTAATGGTTGAACTACAGAAGAAAAGTGGTTTATAAATTTTCTATAAAAGTTGGTGAATCCCAAAAATCTTTGTAGTGATTTAATGGAAGTGGGAGTTGACCAATCACGAATTGCAGAGAGTTTTTCAGGATCCATTTGAATCCCATCAGGGGATATAATGTAGCCGAGGAATTTAATGGTAGTTTTATGGAAGCTACATTTTTCCATCTTAGCATATAACTTATGATCCCTTAAAGTGGCTAAGACCCATCTTACATGCCTGGTGTGTTCTTTTAGATTTTTTGAATATATTAGTATATCGTCTAAATATACAATTACACATACATCCATAAGTTCATTGAAGATTTCATTAATGAAATATTGAAATGCTGCGGGAGCATTAGTCAAGCCAAATGGCATAACGTTGTATTGATATAAACCATACCGGGTTCTAAAAGCTGTCTTCCACTCATGACCAGATTTAATTCGAATTAAGTTGTAGGCCCCCTTGAGATCCAACTTGGTGTAAATAGATGCCCCATGGAGACGTTCAAGTAATTCTGGTATGAGTGGAAGGGGGTATTTATTTTTTATTGTAACAGAATTCAGAGCCCGGTAATCTATTATTGTACGGAGACTGCCATCTTTATTGGTAACAAAGAATATGGCAGAGGCTATTGGTGAGGATGAGGGGGTTATAAAACCTTTTCTGAGATTCTCGTCAAGATAATCCCTTAAATGTTTTAGTTCTTTCTGTGATAACGGAAATAATCTTCCAGAAGGAATTTCAACCCCAGGTTTTGTTTCTATGGGGCAATCAAAATGTCTATGGGGAGGTAATGACTCAGCTTCTTTTAAATTAAATACATCAGCAAAATCTTTATAGTCATCTGGTAAGTGAGGTTCAATGTGTCTAATAGAGACATATGGAAAACATGTCTCAGTACAATACTTAGAAGGGAAAGTAATTTCATTGTTTAACCAATCTATCAAAGGATTATGTTTTTTAAGCCAGGGGTATCCTAAGATTACTGGATGTAATGAACTAGAGATTATGTCATAGGAAATAAACTCTTTGTGTCCAGAGTTAGTGATAGTTAATATGGGTATGGTGTGATGCGTTATCGGCCCTTTTAAATATTGTGACCCATCAATTACACGCACATACAGAGGGGTTGCTTTTAACACACTTGGAATTTTATTTTGTTTAACAATTAACTCATCAATGAATATCCCGTTGGCTCCTGAATCAAGTATGGCTTCGCTCTGGACCTGGTTGCAATCCCACTGTAAAGATAAGTTAAGTGACATGTAAGTATTAGTATTTTTTGACTGATGTTTGCAAACGTAATCTGACTTACCCTTTCTTTGAGGTGTAATTATGGGACAGTTTGCAACATCATGTTCTTTGCTGGTGCAGTACAGACACAAGTTAGCTAGGCGCCTTCTTAATTTTTCCTCTTGACTCAAGGGTCCTCGTATTGCACCAATTTCCATGGGGACTGGTTGAGACGATGCTTTGTCCAGGGATGTATGGTATTGTTTTTTAATTGGGAATTCATATAATTGTCTTTCGGACTTTCTCTCTCTATGTCTTCTGTCCATGGAAATGCATAATTTCATAAGGATTCTGGGTATTCAACTTGTGAGAGTTCGTCCTTTAAATATTCGGACAGTCCCAAGCGGAACTGGTTTTTTAAACTTATAGTGTTCCATTGTGAGTCAGTGGCCCAGAGCTGTAAGTCCGCAATATAGTCTTCCACTGCCCGTTTTCCCTGTTTTAGTGATCTTAATTTTTGTTCCGCAGTGTGCTGTTTATTTACATCCTCATACAGGATTGACATGGTATGGAAAAAAATTTCAATCGAATTTAAGATTGGGTCATCCAACTCAAAGAACCTGTCTGCCCATGCTCTGGGCTCCCCAGTAAGAAAAGAAATAGCAGTGCATACTTTTATTTTATCTGTACGGTATGTTTTAGGCTTTAATGAAAACATTAACATACAGGCATTTTTATATTCTCTGAACTTGGTTCGATCACCACTAAAAGGAATAGGAGGGTTAACCTGTGGTTCTGGGAACTCACTTGTCTTTTGTGCAACAAAATCATTAAGCAGTTTTTTTTAATGTATTATTCTCATTAGTGAGATCTCTTAGTCCTTGTGCAAGAATCTCCACCTTCTGATTTAAAGATGTTATTTGATTGGACATTTCCAGTGGGTCCATTATACCAGAGGTGTTATTTTACAGGCTTGATTATTCTGTGATAAGTGTACTAACACACCAATCCTTATGTTTAAGGAAAGTCCCCTTATATAGAATGGATTTGTATGCGTGACAACATTACCTAACAAATATGAATAAATGATAGGTACCTCTGTTGCTAGCAAGGTGTTAGGTACTTTAACCAGATATCTGCACAATATTAACGAGTAGTTAAATTGAGCATTAACTTAACTGAATACACAGCTTAGAAACAGACCGGAAAGTTAGCAGTGTTAGATACATCAATAAAGTTCATCTTTAGCTGTAGATACAATTGATGTGGTCAAATACTGTTATAGAAATACTTGCGATTGTCTTTGGTATGATTAGTTCCTCAATCAGAGCTTGTTACAGCTGCAGCTCTTAGACGGACTGAATCGGCAGAGCCTGTCAGCGTGAAATGACGTCACCCACCAGCTCTACTTGCAGCGTTGTGGCTCTGAGAATCAAACAGGTAATCCAGACTTAGATTTTCTCAAAGTAAAGTGCCGTTAGGTTTGCGGCAAAATATCAAAGGTTTGATGCTATGACTTTTGTAATCACAGACACTTCATAGGTTTTGAGCTTTAGAATTTCTGCAAAGGCTTAATATAAAGTTTTAGGAACAAACGATCAAGGGATTCCCTAACACTTCTGAAATAATCAAGCACTGAAGCTTGTGAAAGGGAGTTCCTTTATAGAGAGCTAACAGGGTGGAGTTTCTGAATTAAAGGGACATGCTACTGACAGGATATGACAATGGGAGACAATATAAAAACGATGTTTTATGTTTTTTATTTTTGGCACTTAAAACTTATTGGTTTTATGCTTGAGGGTTATATTGTGTGTGTATTTTTACTTTAGTGCAAAACTGAATTTCCATGCGGTGTTGTTTGGGCCTACTCTGACTTTTGACCTTAAGGGGCGGAGCCTATTTTGACACAATTTCTTCAGGCTTAGCAGCAGCAACAGTAACTCGGTGGCTCCTGGACTGTGTAGCTTGTCTGAAGGGTTGAAAACTTGATTTGAAGTACCCTGGGGGCAGGTAGGCGCCACAGCAGAGCTGTGGCGAGGTGCAGAGTGTATTTTTTATCTATCTTTTGACTACATGTTGATATAAGTACTTCTAAAGCCTTATTTCTGCCCTTGCTTCTGGGTGCAGTAATTTTTGGATTAACCAACGATATTACGTTAAATTTGGGTATAATTTAACGTTTTTTGTGCACTTTGGAAAAATTGTTCACTTTTTCTTTTCTTAAAGGCACAGTACACGTTTTTTCGAATGTTTATTTTATGCTATAAATAAGTGTTTAAACAACTTTTGTGGTATTACTAGTCTGTTCAACATGTCTGACATTGAGGTTTCTCATTGTTCTATGTGTTTAGAAGCTATTGTGCAACCCCCTCTAACATTGTGTAACTTTTGTACTGAAAGGGCTTTACAATGTAAAAAGCATATTTTAAATAAAGTAAGTGTAGGGATGATTCTCAGTCTGAAGAGAATCGGGATATGCCATTCAATTCTCCCCAAGTGTCACATCCTTTTATGCCCACACAAGTGACGCCTAGTACTTCTAGTGTGTCTAATTCCTTTACTCTGCAGGAGATGGCTGCAGATATGTCAACTACCCTTACAGAGGTATTGTCTAAATTACCAGTGTTGCAGGGTAAACGCAGATACTGAATCCTCTGATGCTTTATTAGCTATTTCCGATGTTCCCTCACATTACTCTGAGTTGGGGATCAGGGAATTACTGTCTGAGGGTGAAATTTCTGATTCAGGGAATGTTTTGCCTCAGACAGATTCGGATGCTATGTCATTTAAATTTAAGCTTGAACACCTCCGCCTGTTGCTTAGGGAGGTTTTAGCGACTCTGGATGATTGTGATCCTATTGTGATTCCTCCAGAGAAATTGTGTAAAATGGATAAATATTTTGAAGTTACTACTTACACTGATGTTTTTCCGGTTCCTAAGAGAATTTCGGAAATTATTAGTAAGGAATGGGATAGACCAGGTATACAGTTTTCTCCCTCTCCTAATTTTAAGAAAATGTTTCCTATATCAAATACCATTCGGGACTCATGGCAAATGGTCCCTAAGGTAGAGGGAGCTATATCTTCCCTAGCTAAGCGTACTACTATACCCATTGAGGATAGTTGTGCTTTCAAGGATCCTATGGATAAGAAATTAGAGGGTCTACTAAAGAAATTATTTGTTAACCAGGGATTTCTTTTACAATCTACGGCTTGCATTGTTCCAGTAACTACTGCAGCAGCCTTTTGGTTTGAGGCTCTTGAAGAGTCTCTTAAGGTTGAGACTCCATTAGATGACATTCTAGATAAAATTAAGGCTCTTAAGCTAGCTAATTCTTTTATTACTGATGCCGCTTTTCAAATTGCTAAATTAGCGGCAAAAAATGCAGGATTTGCTATTTTAGCACGTAGAGTATTGTGGCTCAAATCTTGGTCTGCTGATGTGTCATCAAAACATAAGCTTTTAGCTATTCCCTTTAAAGGTAAGACCCTTTTCGGGCCAGAATGGAAGGAGATCATTTCTGATATTACAGGAGGTAGGGGCTATGCCCTACCTCAGGATAGGTCGGTTAAATGAGGGGTAAACAGAATAATTTTCGTTTCTTTCGGGAACTTTAAAGGAGGACCCCCCGCTTCTTCTTCTTCCACAAAGCAGCATGAAGGGGTGGCCCCCGATCCGGGACCGGATCTAGTAGGGGGCAGACTTTCTTTCTTTGCTCAGGCTTGGGCAAAAGATGTTCAGGATTCCTGGGCACTAGAAATAGTGCCCCACGGTTATCAATTGAAATTCAAGGATTTTCTTCCAAGAGGGAGATTTCATCTTTCAAAATTATCTGCAAACCAGATAAAGAGAGAGGCGTTCTTACGCTGTGTAAAATAACTTTTTACTATGGGAGTAATCTGTCCTGTTACAAAATTGGAACAGGGACAGGGGTTTTACTCAAACCTATTTGTGGTTCCCAAAAAAGAGGGAACGTTCAGACCCATTTTGGACCTCAAGTGTCTAAACAAATTTCTAAGAGTTCCATCATTCAAGATGGAGACAATTCGAACGATTTTGCCAATGATCCAGGAGGGTAAATATATGACTATCGTGGATTTGAAAGATGCTTACTTACCTTCATATTCCAATCCACAAAGATCATCATCGGTTTCTAAGGTTTGCCTTCTTGGACAAACATTATCAGTTCGTGGCTCTTCCTTTCGGGTTGGCCACAGCACCCAGAATCTTCACAAAGGTTCTAGGGTCTCTTTTGGTGGTTCTCAGACCGCAAGGGATAGCGGTGGTGCCTTATCTGGATGATATTCTGATTCAGGCATCAACATATCATCTGAAAAAATCTCACACGGACACAGTGTTTTCTTTTCTGAGAACTCACGGCTGGAAGGTGAACATAGAGAAGAGTTCACTTGTTCCACAGACAAGGGTTCCTTTCTTGGGAACTCTGATAGACTCGGTAGCCATGAAAGTATTTCTGACAGAGGTCAGAAAATCAAAGATTTTGAATGCTTGCTGAGCACTTCTGTCCATTCCTCAGCCATCAGTGGCTCAGTGTATGGAGGTAATCGGATTAATGGTAGCGGCAATGGACATCGTTCCGTTTGCTCACTTTCATCTCAGACCACTGCAACTGTGCATGCTCGGTCAGTGGAATGGGGATTATGCGGATTTATCTCCAAAGATAATTCTGGATCAAGAGACCAGAAATTCTCTTCTTTGGTGGTTGTCACCAGATCATCTGTCCCTGTGGACTTGTTTCCGCAGACCCTTGTGGGTGATAGTGACAACAGATGCCAGCCTTCTGGGCTGGGGTGCAGTTTGGAACTCCCTGAAGGCTCAGGGTGTTTGGACCCAGGTGGAGTCACAAATTCCAATCAATATTCTGGAACTGAGAGCAATATTCAATGCGCTTCAGGCGTGGCCTCAGTTGGCTTCGGCCAAATTCATCAGATTCCAGTCAGACAACATAACGACTGTGGCATATGTCAATCATCAGGGGGGAACAAGGAGTTCCTTAGCAATGATAGAAGTATCCAAGATAATCAGTTGGGCAGAGGCCCACTCTTGTCATCTGTCAGCGATCTACATCCCAGGGGTAGAGAACTGGGAAGCAGATTTTCTAAGTCGACAGACTTTTCATCCGGGGGAGTGGGAACTTCACCCGGAGGTATTTGCCTCATTGATTCTCAGATGGGGCAGACCGGAATTGGATTTTATGGCATCTCGTCAGAATGCCAATCTTCCAAGATACGGATCCCGGTCAAGGGATCCTCAGGCCGAACTGATAGATGCCTTGGCAGTACCTTGGTTGTTCATCCTAGCTTATGTGTTTCCGCTGTTTCCTCTCCTCCCACGTGTGATTGCTCGAATCAAACAGGAGAGAGCTTCAGGGATCCTGATAGCGCCTGCGTGGCCACGCAGGACTTGGTATGTGGATCTAGTGGACATGTCCTCTCTGTCACCGTGGAAACTTCCGTTGAGACAGGACCTTCTCATTCAAGGTCCTTTCCAACATCCAAATCTAATTTCTCTGCAGCTGACTGCGTGGAGATTGAACGCTTGATTTTATCGAAGCGAGGATTTTCTGATTCGGTCATCAAGCCTGTCACTAGAAAAATCTATCATAAGATATGGTGTAAATATATTTATTGGTGTGAATCCAAGGGTTACTCATGGAGTAAAGTTAGGATTCCTAGGAGTCTGTCTTTTCTCCAAGAAGGATTGGAGAAAGGGTTATCAGTAAGTTCCTTAAAGGGACAAATTTCAGCTTTGTCAATTCTTTTTCACAAACGTTTGGCAAATGTGCCAGATGTTCAGTCTTTTTGTCAGGCTCTATCTAGAATTAAGCCTGTATTTAGACCCATTACTCCTCCCTGGAGTTTGAATTTAGTTCTTTGAGTTCTTCAAGGGGTTCCGTTTGAACCCATGCATTCCATGGATATCAAATTGTTATCTTGGAAAGTTCTGTTTTTAGTTGCTATTTCTTCTGCTCAAAGAGTTTCTGAGCTTTCAGCGCTACAGTGTGATTCTCCTTATCTCATTTTTCATTCTGATAAGGTGGTGTTACATACCAAACCTGGATTTCTTCCTAAGGTTGTTTCAAATAAGAATATTAATCAGGAAATTGTTGTTCCTTCCTTGTTTCCTAACCTTTCTTCTAAGAAGGAACGTATGTTGCATAATTTGGATGTGGTCCGTGCCTTAAAGTTTTACTTACAGGCAACTAAGGATTTCCGTCAATCATCTTCATTATTCATTGTTTATTCTGAAAAGCGTAGGGGTCAGAAAGCTTCGGCTACCTCTCTTTCTTTTTGGCTGAGAAGTATCATCCGCCTGGCATATGAGACTGCTGGACAGCAGCCTCCTGAAAGAATTACGGCTCATTCTTCTAGGGCTGTGGCTTCCACATGGGCCTTTAAAAACGATGCATCTGTTGAACAGATTTGTAAGGCTGCAACTTGGTCGTCCCTTCATACTTTTTCCAAATTTTCCAAATTTGAAACTTTTGCTTCTTCTGAGGCTATTTTTGGGAGAAAGGTTCTTCAAGCAGTGGTGCCTTCTGTTTAGGTTCCTGTCTTGTCCCTCCCTTTCATCCGTGTCCTATTGCTTTGGTATTGGTTTCCCAGAAAGTAAGGATGAAATCTGTGGAATCGTCATATCTTGTAAAAGAAAAGTAAATTTATGCTTACCTGATAAATTAATTTCTTTTACGATATGACGAGTCCACGGCCCACCCTGTTCTTTTTAAGACAGTTTTTTCTTTATATTTTTTGTAAACTTCAGTCACCTCTGCATCTTTTAGCCTTTCCTTTTCTCTTCCTATACCTTCGGCCGAATGACTGAGGGTGGAGGGGAAGGGAGGGGCTATATATACAGCTCTACTGTGGTGCTCTTTGTCACTTCCTGTTAGCAGGAGGTTAATATCCCACAAGTAAGGATGATATCCATGGACTCATCATATCGTAAAAGAAATTAATTTATCAGGTAAGCATAAATTTACTTTTTCTCCCATTTTTTTCATTTAAATAATTGCGGGGGCGGGGTTGGAGGCGGAGATGGGGCGGGTTGGGGGCGGAGTTGAAGGTGGAGATGGGGCGGAGTTGGAGGTGGAGAGAAAGGGGGCCCCATTTTTTTCATCCTGCCTTGGGCCCCGCAATGGCTAAGGCTTGCCCTGCCCAGGCCCTTTCTCCTCTTGCTCCCCTCCTATGTCAAAGATACCCCAGATACCTCAGATACCCCTCCTATGTCAAAGATACCCCAGATACCTCCTAAGGAAGCTAGATGATCTCTCAGTTAAATCTGAAACAATTCTAGTATCACTAGATGTGGAAAGTTTGTACTCGTCCATACCTCATGAGATAGGAATAAGAGCATGTGAAAAGTTCCTTAAAACACGAGGACCAAACAGTGATAGGCACACATCCTTTACCATTGATCTCTTACACTTTATTCTTGAAAACAATGTTTTCCAATTTGACAATTCCACTTATAGACAGGTCAGGGGGACAGCCATGGGAGCAGTCTGTGCCCAAACATATGCATGTCTTCATTTGGGAGCATGGTTGCTGGATATATTTGAACAGTTTAGTGAAATGTTTGACTCCCATGTTTCCTTATGGATTAGATATGTGGATGATATTTTCATGCTATGGAATGGCCCCCTGACCTGTCTTCACAAATTTGTTTCAAAACTAAACAAAAATAATCATAATATTCTTCTAACATATGCCTTTGGTGAAAAAGAATTGCCCTTTTTGGATATTTCTATCAAAAAAGAAGGCAACCACATTTCAACAGAGAATCATCGCAAAAATACAGCTACAAACAGCATTTTGGAAGCATCCAGCTGTCACCCTGAACCCCTTAAAAGTGGATTCCATATAGTCAACGACTAAGACTTAAAAGAAATTGTTCCTCTAAGATCAAGTTTGAACATCATGCAGATCTGATGTGCAAAAGATTCATTGAGAGAGGGTACTCTCAAAAACTATTAAAACATACTCTCAATAAAGTAAGAAAATTGAATAGGTATGACCTCCTATATTCTAAAAGTGATAAAAAGATTGAGAACAACCTAAGGTTTATTACAACCTATACCTGTCATTGGCAAAGTATTAGACAAATATTGGTCCAAAAAATGGCTTATCCTTACTCTTGATGAAAAAATCGCAGAGAAAGTAGGAAAAAACCCACTAATGACTGCG
This sequence comes from Bombina bombina, assembly GCF_027579735.1. NCBI lineage: Eukaryota > Metazoa > Chordata > Amphibia > Anura > Bombinatoridae > Bombina > Bombina bombina. Next base: position 1,126,769,423 of record NC_069499.1, on the reverse strand, counting down.
AAAAAATATCCTAACTTAAAAGATAAGTTAGTCAAAAGTAGATTTGTAAGGTCAGAATCAGAAAGCAACTGGCTAAAAAAACACCAACAGATCAAAGGGAACTATTCACATGGACACTGTGTCTACTGCCCCTATATGCTCAAATGTGAAACCTTTTCAGCTAATACTGGTAAACAATTTAACAATAGATGTTTCTCTAACTGTAACACAGTAGGGGTTGTCTATCTCTTACAGTGCTCCTGTCCTCTGTTCTATGTTGGAAAAATGAAACGGATGTTCAAGGACAGAGTACAGGAGCATAGGGATGACATCCTCTATGAAAGGGACACCAGTGTAGCACGCCATTTTAGGGAGGCACACGATAGCAGCACTGTATCTCTAAAATTTGTAGGAATAGATAGAGGAATAACAAATGGAAGAGGAGGTGATGAAAACAAATGCCTTTTAAATAAATAAGCTAGGTGGACGTACATACTAAATACAGTCTCTCCACATCGTTTAAATGAAAGAATAGAGTTTGCATCTTTCCTTGGCTGATAACCAGTAACTTCAAATTTGTCCAATAATTTTATTGTATTTATGTGAGAATAAATTTATGGAAAACTGATAAATTTCTTGCTTAAAGAGAGTGTTTAACAAATGAAAAAGAGAACAAAAAAAGGTCCAGTTTTCTGCTACTGCAGAATACTGTTAAAAGTTTCCTATCGTTTAATATGTTGATTCAAATATAATATTACCTTACAACTATACTAACCGACTATTCCAATAGGTGTAATAAGAATGAGCGATGTTTGCATAACAGTGCACATAGTTTCTGGTTTGATGCAGCCTTTTTTAAACACAATGTATCACGTACATTTACTCTAGACTATAATTTGGTAACATTTAAAGAGGTTGGCTTTAGTAACCAATGATTGGAAATGTAAGCACTAAGGTAACCACGCCCTCATCACTACAAACCAACAAAAGTCTAGAGACACAGGTGATCGAGAGTCCTGAAGAGGCCCCTGCTTTCGCTCAGCATTGTGGGGCGAAACGCAAGTCGACTGACATTTACAAACAGCTAAAGCGGTTCTTAGAAGCCCGGAGGAATAAGTACACAGGCAACTACACTTTACCCACCACAGTCGGGGTCTCTATGAGCAATGAGACACGACTATATGTGAAGGAGGATCCAAAAAGAATAAGACGTCGAAGGCTGTTATCCCGGTCTTGTTAAAGTGCCTGAAAGGAAATACCTGGTCTTCACTTACCACAACACTCTGTAAGGCTGCATTTGTCATCGGTTCAAGCAACAACTAAACTCGGTTGTAACAACGTCTAACACCTTCTTTTGCTGGCTAAAGAGGACGCTCTTACCTCGAGTTACTAGCTAGCTATACCTGACGTATTCATCGGATGAAAGCAGGATCAAGCTTACAACACCTTGAAATACAAACCTTTAACTCCTGGAGGATTTTTTCATCTTGTGTCTCAGCCTTGATTTAATAAGGACTTTGAGCTCCTTAAGTCCCTGTTTGCCTATACATCCCAAAGAGGACATTACCCATCATAACAATCAGGTCGTATAATAATATGCCTTTGGTGTTATCTGTTCTTTAACAGTATTGTCACTACTTGTTACATATATAACCGATAAATGTTACCAGCATGGAATGTATTTCTTCTGTTGTTGCTATTTAATACTACTCTAATCAGCTAGTTTTTTAGTAGTTGCTATCCACTGCAGTGTTATATTTACTTAGCTTACTGGTTTGACACAATGCTTTATGCCTTTCTCAGTGATGTTTTTTTTATCTGTAAATAAAACTGTTGCATTTTCCTGAGCCTGTGTGCACTTGTTTGGTGGTCATTAAAAAATCTCCCAGCCATATATCTACATTTTAGATTTAATAAAGGGAAACCCTTTCTTATTGAGTGCTGCAATCCCCCACCTATTCACAGTATCTCATATAGCTCTACTGTGCCATATTCTCTTTCTAAACGACTCTGAATTAATATATATATATATATATATATATATTTGTGTAATCAGGATCATGCATGAAACCCAATTTAATCATTGTACTGGAGAATAGTAATGTCTTGAACCTAAAAATTTCAGTTCGCGAACGGCGGACGCGAACTTCCGCAACTGTTCGTGAACGGGCGAACCGGGCGAACCGCCATAGACTTCAATAGGCAGGTGAACTTTAAAACCTACAGGGACTCTTTCTGGCCACAATAGTGATGGAAAAGTTGTTTCAAGGGGACTAACACCTGGACTGTGGCATGCCGGAGGGGGATCCATGGCAAAGCTCCCATGGAAAATTACATAATTGATGCAGAGTCTGGTTTTAAGCCATAAAGGGCATAAATCACCTAACATTCCTAAATTGTTTGGAATAACGTGCTTTAAAACATCAGGTATGATGTTGTATCGATCAGGTAGTGTAAGGGTTACGCCCGCTTCACAGTGACAGACCAAACTCCCCGTTTAAAGGGACAGTCTACACCAGAATTTTTATTGTTTTAAAAGATAGATAATCCCTTTATTACCCATTTCCCAGTTTTGCATAACTAACACATTTATAATAATATACTTTTTTTTTTTTTTTATAATTTTTATTTTATTGAGGTTCTTTTTCAAACAAACAGTTAGTGATTGTCAAAACAGATTATAAAGGAAAATAAATTGTTACAATGCGGGTTACCAAAAGAAATCGCCTAAGTACACAACTCCGTTAAATAACAAATCACACATTAAATACAAGTATTAAGCGTTGTTCAAACAGCATACCATTAGATTTATGCGGCCACCCTTGGACCACAAAGATGTTATAAACATAATGTAGGGCAGGTAAACAGTGGTTTGACAGGGCCCCTCATGGACCCCAAATGGAGAACCTCTTTTTCCTATAAAGAACTGTAGTTAGTAAGGTATTTAATGAAACTATAATATAGTGGACTAAATTTTCCTACCCCAAATAAAACATGGTAAGACCCTCTTGGGTCTGGTATATAGAAACATTATAGGGGCAGGGGTTGTTATTAAGTGTAGATATACAATATTTAGGGTGCGGCATAGAGAAGAGAAGCCGCGTAGATAACCCTCCTAACCTAGGAGGTACATTAGGATATGGGGGGGAGGTGGTCAATCGAGCCATGAATACATAACCCAAAACAAACAAGCTATAATGAGACAAGACAACATAGCTAAATTGAAAATTTCTTGAGCGCCTTGGGTGCTAGAGGGTACACAAAAAAAGGACTGGTTCTTGTCGAGTTCACTTTATCTGGTATAATAGAGCCTAGCAAGCTAATAACCTTGGCGCATAGTGTGGTAAGGGGGATTATAACTAGTGGCAGCAGTGCAGGTCCAGCCTGCACCAAAAACACTATCGCCTAGATTTAGAGTTTGGCGGTAGCCGTCAAAACCAGCGTTAGAGGCTCCTAACGCTGGTTTTTACCGCCCGCTGGTATTTAGAGTCGTGTAGGTAAGGGTCTAACGCTCACTTTGCAGCCGCGACTTTTCCATACCACAGATCCCCTTACGTCATTTGCGTATCCTATCTTTTCAATGGGATCTTTCTAACGCCGGTATTTAGAGTTGTGGCTGAAGTGAGCGTTAGAACTCTAATGACAAAACTCCAGCCGCAGAAAAAAGCCAGGAGTTAAGAGCTTTCTGGGCTAACGCCAGTTCATAAAGCTCTTAACTACTGTGCTTTAAAGTACACTAACACCCATAAACTACCTATGTACCCCTAAACCGAGGCCCCCCCCACATCGCCGCCACTCTAATAAATTTTTTTAACCCCTAATCTGCCGACCGCACACCGCCGCCACCTACGTTATCCCTATGTACCCCTAATCTGCTGCCCCTAATACCGCCGACACCTACATAATATTTATTAACCCCTAATCTGCCGCCCCCAACATCGCCTCCACCTACCTACACTTATTAACCCCTAATCTGCCGACCGGACCTCACCGCTACTATAATAAATGTATTAACCCCTAAACTGCCTCACTCCCGCCTCAATAACCCTATAATAAATAGTATTAACCCCTAATCTGCCCTCCCTAACATCGCCGCCACCTAACTTCAAGCATTAACCCCTAATCTGCCGATCGGACCTCACCGCTACTCTAATACATTTTTTAACCCCTAAAGCTAATTCTAACCCTAACCCTAACACCCCCCTAAATTAAATATAATTTTTATCTAACTAAATAAATTAACTCTTATTAAATAAATTATTCCTATTTAAAGCTAAATACTTACCTGTAAATTAAACCCTAATATAGCTACAATATAAATTATAATTATATTGTAGCTATTTTAGGATTAATATTTATTTTACAAGCAACTTTGTATTTATTTTAACCAGGTACAATAGCTATTAAATAGTTAATAACTATTTAATAGCTACCTAGTTAAAATAATTACAAAATTACCTGTAAAATAAATCCTAACCTAAGTTACAATTAAACCTAACACTACACTATCAATAAATAAATTAAATAAAATACCTACAATTATCTACAATTAAACCTAACACTACACTATCAATAAATTAATTAAATACAATACCTACAAATAAATACAATTAAATAAACTAACTAAAGTACAAAAATAAAAAAGAACTAAGTTACAAAAAATAAAAAATATTTACAAACATTAGAAAAATATTACAACAATTTTAAACTAATTACACCTACTCTAAGCCCCCTAATAAAATAACAAAGACCCCCAAAATAAAAAAAATGCCCTACCCTATTCTAAAATTAAAATAGAAAAGCTCTTTTACCTTACCAGCCCTGAAAAGGGCCCTTTGCGGGGCATGCCCCAAAGAATTCAGCTCTTTTGCCTGTAAAAAAAAAACATACAATACCCCCCCCCAACATTACAACCCACCACCCACATACCCCTAATCTAACCCAAACCCCCCTTAAATAAACCTAACACTAAGCCCCTGAAGATCTCCCTACCTTGTCTTCACCACTCCGGGTTCACCGATCGATCCAGAAGAGCCTCCGATGTCTTGATCCAAGCCCAAGCGGGGGGCTGAAGATGTCCATGATCCGACTGAAGTCTTCATCCAAGCAGGAGCTGAAGAGGTCCATGATCGGGCTGAAGTCTTCATCCAAGCGGGAGCTGAAGAGGTCCATGATCGGGCTGAAGTCTTCTATCAAGCGGCATCTTCAATCTTCTTTCTTCCGGATCCATGGTCATCCCGCCGACGCGGAACATCCATCTTCACCGACGACTTCCCGACGAATGACGGTTCCTTTAAGGGACGTCATCCAAGATGGCGTCCCTCGAATTCCGATTGGCTGATAGGATCAGCCAATCGGAATTAAGGTAGGAAAATTCTGATTGGCTGATGGAATCAGCCAATCAGATTCAAGTTCAATCTGATTGGCTGATCCGATCAGCCAATCAGATTGAGCTCGCATTCTATTGGCTGATCGGAACAGCCAATCGGATTGAACTTGAATCTGATTGGCTGATTCCATCAGCCAATCAGAATTTCCCTACCTTAATTCCGATTGGCTGATAGAATCCTATCAACCAATCGGAATTCGAGGGACGCCATCTTGGATGACGTCCCTTAAAGGAACCGTCATTCGTTGGGAAGTCGTCGGTGAAGATGGATATTCCGCGTCGGCGGGATGACCATGGATCCGGAAGAAAGAAGATTGAAGATGCCGCTTGATAGAAGACTTCAGCCCGATCATGGACCTCTTCAGCTCCCGCTTGGATGAAGACTTCAGTCGGATCATGGACATCTTCAGCCCCCCGCTTGGGCTTGGATCAAGACATCGGAGGCTCTTCTGGATCGATCGGTGAACCCGGCGTGGTGAAGACAAGGTAGGGAGATCTTCAGGGGCTTAGTGTTAGGTTTATTTAAGGGGGGTTTGGGTTAAATTAGGGGTATGTGGGTGGTGGGTTGTAATGGTGGGGGGGGTATTGTATGTTTTATTTTTACAGGCAAAGGAGCTGAATTCTTTGGGGCATGCCCCGCAAAGGGCCCTTTTCAGTGCTGGTAAGGTGAAAGAGCTTTTCTATTTTAATTTTAGAATATGGTAGGGCATTTTTTTATTTTGGGGGTCTTTGTTATTTTATTAGGGGGCTTAGAGTAGGTGTAATTAGTTTAAAATTGTTGTAATATTTTTCTAATGTTTGTAAATATTTTTTTATTTTTTGTAAATTAGTTCTTTTTTATTTTTTGTACTTTAGTTAGTTTATTTCATTGTATTTATTTGTAGGTATTGTATTTAATTAATTTATTGATAGTGTAGTGTTAGGTTTAATTGTAGGTAATTGTAAGTATTTTATTTAATTAATTTATTGATAGTGTAGTGTTAGGTTTAATTGTAACTTAGGTTAGGATTTATTTTACAGGTAATTTTGTAATTATTTTAACTAGGTAACTATTAAATAGTTATTAACTATTTAATAGCTATTGTACCTGGTTAAAATAATTACAAAGTTGCCTGTAAAATAAATATTAATCCTAAAATAGCTACAATATAATTATAATTTATATTGTAGCTATATTAGGGTTTATTTTACAGGTAAGTATTTAGCTTTAAATAGGAATAATTTATTTAATAAGAGTTAATTTATTTAGTTAGATTTAAATTATATTTAACTTAGGGGGGTGTTAGGGTTCGGGTTAGAGTTAGCTTTAGGGGTTAATACATTTATTATAGTAGCGGTGAGGTCTGGTCGGCAGGTTAGGGGTTAATTATTGTAGGTAGGTGGAGGCGACGTTGGGGGCGGCATATTAGGGGTTAATAAATATAATATAGGGGTCGGCAGTGTTAGGGGCAGCAGATTAGGGGTACATAAGTATAATGTAGGTTACGGCGGAGTACAGAGCGGCAGATTAGGGGTTAAAAAAAAATGCAGGTGTCAGTGATAGGGGGGGCGGCAGATTAGGGGTTAATAAGTGTAAGGTTAGGGGTGTTTAGACTCGGGGTACATGTTAGAGTGTTAGGTGCAGACTTAGGAAGTGTTTCCCCATAGGAAACAATGGGGCTGTGTTAGGAGCTTAATGCTGCTTTTTTGCAGGTGTTAGGTTTTTTTTCAGCTCAAACTGCCCCATTGTTTCCTATGGGGATATCATGCACGAGCACGTTTTTGAAGCTGGCCGCGTCCGTAAGCACCGCTGGTATCGAGAGTTGCAGTGGCGGTAAATATGCCTCTACGCTCCCTTTTTGGAGCCTAACGCACTGAAAACGCAGCCATTCTGTGAACTCTAAATACCAGTGGTATTTAAAAGGTGCAGGGGAAAAAAAGCATGTGTTAGCTACGCGGGTCGTTACCGACAAAACTCTAAATCTAGCCGTATGAGAACCATTAAGGAGAGAGGAGGGTAGTAACATGAGTAAGGTGAGCAAACTAATAACTGTATTAGTTATAAACCACACATTTTCTATACTATCTTTCAATTTAAGAGTAGGAAAACATAATAGAATGCACGTGAAATTGCTCTTGTCACACAAATTATGAACATGAAGAATTTAAACATGTAGCAACAAGCTATGTAAATAAGATATAAAGAGAAATGTTACACTATTTAGACTAGTAATGAGATACGAATGCCAAAGTGTATAGATGAGAGGTGGGAGCCATATAAGAATATAAAAATTATTATTGTGATTGTGAGAGCAACAGAAGTATTAAACTAGACACTATGGTCGCATACTTGACCTACATTATTATGGTGATATTGCCAGCTAAATAGAGTCTGAACATTATATGTAGCCGTATCAGTTATGACTTAAACATCTAAAGGTTCAATGATGACCATGGGAATAATAATTAACTGTGAAAATTGTACGTGTAAAGTAAGCCTTCTCAAAGCTCTTAACAAGATAAATAGGGCAAAGGTTCCAAGTCTATGGAGATTGACATGGTGGTGCTGTGCAAGAAAACAAGAGATAGAATAGTCTTATATGCAGCTTGCTCTATTATAAATATATAGCTGTGAACACAGGTCTACAATAACTGTATAGAGTGGTAACATTATAAACAGGTGGTGTAATAGTTGATAGGGGCTGAAAAATGCCATATCTGTTTTTATTTTTAAGACTGATTAAACCAAAGTCCTAAATGCGAGCACATCAATTCTGCATTTCTATAATTCAATTGCCTGGAATCCCAACTCCTGGGTACGGGCCCTATACCCAGCAAGGATCCAGGCATGATGTGACAGTAGAGTACTAGGTATTCACTCTTCAGGTATTTTAATGTTAGTCTCTTAGCAGTGTAATATAGAGTGTCGCACTTCAAGGATATGCTCGCTACACTATAAATTAGGAAAGGTTGGCAGATTTTAAGGGAGACTATACCAGTAGTCTAAAGTTATCTAAACAAGAATAACCTAGATTGCGTTGTAATACAATGAACTATTCATCTCTCATCCCCCCATACTATAAGTGTAATTTAATACAAGAGCTCAATGACTCGTGAGCCTAGGTGTAAGAGCTCCTTAGGGCATTGGCTCTCACTTTTTTAGTAGTAATTACAAAGCCAAGTAATAAAAAAATCATGTGACTGCATCCTCAGCATAAGGCAAGTATAAACCTTTGAATAACATACATGTCAGATAAAGCTTAACTTGACCAGGCACACCATAGAGTGAAAAGAAATAAAGCATCTATATTAAATGTCTAGAGACAAAACATTAGCTGTCCTAGACAAACAATTGGTATAATAGGTTAGGCATCGATATCTAGTTAAAGAACTCTCATTAAAATATCCCAGACTAAAAAAACGTGTGTTAACAAGTAAAATATACATTCCATAATATCGGGAAGAAAGTACAGCTGGTACTTAATAAGTCACACACATAGAGGAAAATGAGATCTTGGAAACATTAAGCATGTGTAAGGGACAATCTTAAAATCCTACATTTAGCGGTAGTGGGCTGAGGGTAGTTATTATAGACATACACTTTAACTGAGAGTTTAGAAAGTTCAACACTATGTCTGACATTGTTCATCTCTTATCTGGCGCTGGTGTGGCACAACATATCGCCTGGCTGGGAATCTGCTGAAGTTCAGAGCAAAACAGTTTAAATGCTGCAACGCTGTATCTGCTCTTCATTTAAGGGGCCTAACCTATCCCAGTTTTAAAGTCGACATAGAATTGAAGGCAATCTTCTGCAAAGCCGTGGTAGAGTGCTGAATAAACTTGCTTACTTGATTGAAAGTGGCCCCCTATAGTAAGCGCCTCTGCACTTAAGTTTTTCCCTTGAATGTGTGCAGAGCGGGACATAGCCACAGTTCCGGCAAGCGCTTCACTAGACTTCGGTACCTTGTCTGCAGAAGTCGGCCTCTTAAGAGAAGCCAAGCTTGAGACTAGCAGATATTCCCACGTGGTTTCAATTTCTCCTGTCAGCTTGTCAATACCTGTAGGGGCAGCAGGCGGCAAAGATAGGGGCCCCATCGCCCCATCACCTCCGCTGTGAACTCCGATGCAGTTGGATCTCAAAGGTGCAAAAGCTGGATAGTGTCCAAAAAAGCTAGTCGGTGCTCCCTTAATAATAAGTCAAGCGCTTCCAATATGGCGACGGGGTTCGCCATTGTTTCTTTGAGCAGAGTAGATGCTGACAGAGTTATTGAGGCTAAGGGTTGTCGCTGTGGTCACTAAGCCAAATATTTTAGCCTTTTAGAAATTGAACAAGGTAGCAGCAAACCCGGGTCGTCAAACCTCTGAAAAATCTTGGCATCATGTACGCACCAATTATGTTCAAGTGGCGGCTCTCAAACCACTCTGTAGTTTACCCTGTAGTTGTCTTGGCAAGCAAAAGCAAAGGGTTCCCAAACATATTTCCATAGCCACAGGGTGCTGATTTTGTAAGTGGTGTTTATGTTGAATAGAGCATGTTGTATTGGGGTAAATTACCCTGCATTATTAGGCATTTTTACACTTATTATCAGGAGCTTCAAGGATCTGCGTCTTGTTCCATTGCATGTTGGCTCCGCCCCCCATAATAATATACTTTTAACCTCTGTGATTATCTTGTATCTAAGCCTCTGCAAACTGCCCCTTTTTTCAGTTCTTTTGACAGACTTGCAGTCTAGCCATTCAGTGCCTGCTCCCAGATAACTTCTCGTGCACAAGCACAGTGTTATCTATATGAAATACGTGAACTAACACCCTCTAGTATTGAAAAACTGTTAAAATGCAATCTGAAAGAGGTGGGCTTCAAGGTCTAAGAAATTAGCATATGAACCTCCTAGGTTAAGCTTTCAACTAAGAATACCAAGAGAACAAAGCAAAATTGGCGATAAAAGTAAATTGGAAAATAGTTTAAAATGACATGCTCTATCTGAATCCTGAAAGTTTATTTTGGCCTAGACTGTCCCTTTAACGCACCGCAAACAACCGCAAAGAGTCCATTTGCACAACCGCAAACTCCCCATTTGCACAAGGTTGGATACCAAGCTAGCCATGTCCCGTTCCTTGTCCTCACTGATGTCATTGAAGGTCTCTTCCTCCACCCAGCCACATACAACACCAAGGGTCCCGAAAGGTGACAACAAGCCCCCTGGGACGCCTGCTGTGTTTGGTCTTTGACCTCCTCAAAGCCACCTTCCTCCTCTGACTCCTCTTTTTCAGACTCCTCTCTCTGCGTTGCCTCTCTCTGCGTTATTATAAGGTGTATTAAGTAGTACTATTCCTATCAGTTTAATCCCTGTGGTGTCCCCTATCAGGAGACGTGTATATGGCATGGATTTTAGGAACCGGGAGATGGAAAAAGATGCTTGGTCGATCCTCCTACTTCAAATTTGGGGCACTGCGCGTGCAATCTACTGTGCCAACAAATATGAGTGGTGTGTTAAGTAGTACTATTCTTATCAGTTTAATCCCTGTTACGTCCCCTATCAGGGGACGTGTATATGGCATGGTTTTTGGGAACCGGGAGATGGAAAAAGATGCTTGGTCAGTCCGGCCACGAGATAGATAAATTTGATAGATAGATAGATAGATACATAGATTAGATAGATAGATCAATAGATGCAATAGATACATTCGATAGATAGATAGATTTGATAGATAAATAGATAGATTTGATAGATAGATAATTTCCCAGAAAGAGAATTACAAGACGTGCGGTCTGGGACCCATGGTAAGGTTCCCAGAGGCAGTTGCGGCGCTAGGGGACGTGTATATGGCATGGATTTTAGGAACCGGGAGATGGAAAAAGATGCTTGGTCGGTCCTCCTACTTCAAATTTGGGGCATTGCGCGTGCAATCTACTGTGCCACCAGATATCAGTGGTGTGTTAAGTAGTACTATTCTTATCAGTTTAATACCTGTTACGTCCCCTATCAGGGAACGTGTATATGGCATGGATTTTAGGAACCGGGAGATGGAAAAAGATGCTTGGTCGGTCTGGCCACGAGATAGATAGATTTGATAGATAGATAGATAGATAGATAGATACATAGATTATATAAATAGATCAATAGATGCAATAGATACATTTGATAGATACGATAGATAGATAGATAGATAGATAGATAGATTTGATAGATAAATAGATAGATTTGATAGATAGATAATTTCCCAGACAGAGAATTACAAGACGTGCAGTCTGGGACCCATGGTAAGGTTACTTCCTTTTGCACAATCGAGTACAGGTTGGGGATTGCCTTTTGTGCAAAGAAATTTTGGCCGGGTACCTTCCACTGCGGTGTCCCCTATCAGGGGACGTGTATATGGCATGGATTTTAGGAACCGGGAGATGGAAGATGCTTGGTCGGTCCTCCTACTTCAAATTTGGGGCACTGCGCGTGCAGTCTAATGTGCCACCAGATAGGAGTGGTGTGTTAAGTAGTACTATTCCTATCAGTTTAATCCCTAAGTGCCTTTTTTTTTGGTTTGGTTTTTGAAGCCACAGTGCAGCACCAGAGGCCAGAAAAATTTGGCATGTACACATGCCTGAAAAATTAGGTATTTTTGCAGCGGTCAGAAAAAATAATGTTTGTTTCCCAGGCAGAAAGTGCCCTAAAACATTGCGGCTTGAACCCTAGTTGGTGGCGGATAAGTCACGCAAGTCATCCGGCATTCGAAGATAAAATACAGCAGCGTGTGGACCATTTTTAGCCCAAGGCAGCTCATCTCATCAGGCCTTTTTTACTCAAATGTATCGCCCAATGTCAGTCCCTTCGGGATCCATCCCTCATTCATCTTAATAAAGGTGAGGTAATCTAGACTTTTTTGACCTAGGCGACTTCTCTTCTCAGTGACAATACTTCCTGCTGCACTGAAGGTCCTTTCTGACAGGACACTTGAAGCAGGGCAGGCCAGAAGTTCTAGTGCAAATTGGGATAGCTCAGGCCACAGGTCAAGCCTGCACACCCAGTAGTCAAGGGGTTCATCGCTCCTCAGAGTGTCGAGATCTGCAGTTAAGGCGAGGTAGTCTACTACCTGTCGGTCGAGTCATTCTCTGAGGGTGGACCCCGAAGGGCTGTGGCAATGCATAGGAGTTAAAAAGCTCCGCATGTCCTCCATCAACAACACGTCTGTAAAGCGTCCTGTCCTTGCGGGCGTGGTCGTGGGAGTCAGAGGATTACTTTCACCTCTTCCCCTGTTAGATTCCCTTGTGCTGTGACATCACCCTTATACGCTGTGTAAAGCATACTCTTTAATTTATTTTGGAACTGCTGCATCCTTTCCGACTTGGGGTAATTCAGTAACATTTCAGGCACTTTATGCTTATAGGGGGGGTCTAGTAGCGTGGACACCCAGTACAGGTCGTTCTCCTTCAGCTTTTTTATACGAGGGTCACTCAACAGGCACGACAGCATGAAAGACCCCATTTGCACAAGGTTGGATGCCGAGCTACTCATGTCCCGTTCCTCGTCCTCAGTGATCTCACTGAAGGTATCTTCTTCCCCCCAGCCAGGTACAACACCACGGGTACCAGATAGGTGACAACGAGCACCCTGGGATGCCTGTTGTGGTTGGTCTTCCTCCTCCTCCTCAAAGCCACATTCCTCTTCTGACTCCTCTTCCTCACAATCCTCTTCCAGCGTTGCCGCTGGTCCAGCAAGTGATGTTGATAAGGCTGTTTCTGGTGGTGATGGTGACCACAACTCTTTCTCTTCCTCTTCACGCTCATCTACGGCCTGATCCAGCACTCTTCGCAGGGCACGCTCCAGGAAGAAAACAAATGGTATGATGTCACTGATGGTGCTTTCGGTGCGAATGACTAGGTTTGTCACCTCCTCAAAAGGACGTATGAGCCTACAGGCATTGCACATGAGCGTCCAGTAACGTGGCAAAAAAATTCCCATCTCCGCAGATGCCGTCCTAGCACCCCGTTCATACAAATACTCGTTAACGGCTTTTTCTTGTTGGAGCAGGCGGTCGAACATTAGGAGTGTTGAATTCCAACATGTTGGGCTGTCGCGAATCAAGCGCCTCACTGGCATGTTGTTTCACTGCTGGATATCGGAAAAGTGCACCATGGCCGTGTAGGAACGCCTCAAATGGCCACACACCTTCCTGGCCTGCTTCAGGATGTCCTGTAAGCCTGGGTACTTATGCACAAAGTGTTGTACGATCAGATTACACATGTGCCATGCATGGCACGTGTCAACTTGCCCAATTTCAATGCTGCCACCAAATTACTTCCGTTGTCAGAAACCACTTTGCCGATCTCCAGTTGGTGCGGAGTCAGCCACTGATCCACCTGTGCGTTCAGGGCGGACAGGAGTGCTGGTCCGGTGTGACTCTCTGCTTTCAGGCAAGTCAACCCCAAGACGGCGTGACACTGCCGTATCCGGGATGTGGAATAGTACCTGCGGAGCTGGGGGGGTGCCGTTGATGTGGAGCAAGACGCAGCAGCAGAAGAGGACTCAGCCGAGGAGGTTATGGAAGAGGATGGAGTAGGAGGAGTAGAGGAGGTGGCAGCAGGCCTGCCTGCAAGTCGTGTCGGTGTCACCAACTCATCCTCTGCAGAGCCACGCATTCCATGCTTGGCAGCCGTCAGCAGGTTTACCCAATGTGCAGGTTGGGTATTGCCTTTTGTGAAAAGAAATTTCGGCCGGGTACCTTCCACTGCGATGTCCCAATAGCTACAATTTTTTTTAACACCTCAGACTCCACCAGCTTGTATGGTAAAAGCTGGCGGGCTAACAGTTCAGACAAGCCAGCAGTCAGACGCCGGGCAAGGGGGTGACTTTGTGACATTGGCTTCTTATGCTGAAACATGTCCTTGACAGACACCTGACTGTGGGCAGATGAGCAGGAACTGCTCCGGAAGAGAGATGGATTGGCGGATGGTTGAGAGGGGGCAAGGAGCACAGCAGTGTTTGACGTGGCTGAAGATGCTGGACCAGGAGGAGGATGGCGGCTTTGAGTTTGTGTGCTGCTTCTACTCATGTGTTGATCCCATAGGCGTTTGTGATGTGCGATCATGTGGCTTTGCAAAGCAGTTGTACCTAGGTGGGTGTTGGACTTCCCACGACTCAGTTTCTTTTGGCACAGGTTGAAAATGGCATCACTGTTGTCAGAGGCAGACACACACAAAAATGCCACACTGCTGAGCTCTGCGATGATGGCATTCTGGTGGTGGCAACAGCATGCGTTGATTGGTGTGGCCGACCCCGGGTGCCGATGCATGCTGTCTGACTGTGCCACTAGCTCCTTGCGACGACCTCCCCCTGCTTCCAACTCGTCTCCTCCTCCTCCTCTCTGTCTCCCCATCTGAACTTTCCCCCTGTTCTTCTTCTCTTCTCGCGGGCACCCACGTGACATCCACGGATGCATTGTCATCATCAACCGCTTCACTTGTATCTGACAAATCAACAAAGGAAGCAGCAGCGGGTACAACATCATCATCATCACACCGTACGTCCATGTCTGTAATGCTGCCTGACTGAGACATATCATTGTTATCTACATCCTCTGTCAATGATGGTTGCGCATCACTCATTTCTTCCAAAAGATCTGTAAAAACTCCTCTGACACATCAAGTGAAGCGGCTGTGGTGTTAGTGTTGGTGGTGGCGGCAGGCGGGCGAGTGGTAACTTGAGAGGTGCCCGAAGATAAGCTGGAGGAGGATGGTGCGTCAAGGTTCGGAGTGGAAGCTATAGAAGATTGGGTGTCCTGTGCTATAAAGTCAACTATTTCCTCAGAACTTTTCGAGTTCATGGGATGTGGCCTCTGAACACTGGGCATTATTCTAGTGCCAAAGGGAATCACAGCACCACGACCACGACAGCACCTGCGGGGTGGCCTGCCTCTGCCTGTCATTTTTTTTAAATGTACACTTACACTACTATTAAACAAGATATGAGTGGTGCCACTGGGCAAGTGGGCCCAGTATAAGCTGTGAGCCTGAGACAAAAAAGCAGACTGATGTTTCACAGTCCAAAAAGTTTTTTTGTTTTTAAATGTACACTTACACTACTATTAAACAAGATATGAGTGGTGACACTGGGCAAGTGGGCCCAGTATAAGCTGTGAGCCTGAAACAAAAAAGCAGGCTGATGTTTCACAGTCCAAAAAGTTTTTTTGTTTTTAAATGTACACTTACACTACTATTAAACACGATATGAGTGGTGGCACTGGGCAAGTGGGCCCAGTATAAGCTGTGAGCCTGAAACAAAAAAGCAGACTGATGTTTCACAGTGCAAAAAGTTTTTTTTGTTTTTAAATGTACACTTACACTACTATTAAACAAGATATGAGTGGTGGCACTGGGCAAGTGGGCACAGTATACTCTGTAAGCCTGACATAGAAAAGCAGACTGATGTTTCATAGTCCAAAAAGTTTTTATTTTTTTAAATGTACACTTACACTACTATTAAACAAGATATGAGTGGTGGCACTGGGCAAGTGAGCCCAGTATAAGCTGTGAGCCTGAAACAAAAAAGCAGACCGATGTTTCACAGTCCAAAAAGTTTTTTTTGTTTTTAAATGTACACTTACACTACTATTAAACAAGATATGAGTGGTGGCACTGGGCAAGTGGGCACAGTATACGCTGTGAGCCTGACACAAAAAAGCAGACTGATGTTTCACAGTCCAAAAAGTTTTTATTTTTTTAAATGTACACTTACACTACTATTAAACAAGATATGAGTGGTGGCACTGGGCAAGTGGGCCCAGTATAAGCTGTGAGCCTGACACAAAAAAGCAGACTGATGATTCACAGTCCAAAAAGTTTTTTGTTCTTAAATTTACAATACTGTTACACCAGATATGAGTGGTGTGGCACTGGGCAAGTGGGTCTGACACACACGCTGGCAGGCAGGCAGGCAACTGCAATTAGATTACACTAGCAGACTGATGTTTCACAGTCCAAAAAGTTTTTATTTTTTTAAATGTACACTTACACTACTATTAAACAAGATATGAGTGGTGGCACTGGGCAAGTGAGCCCAGTATAAGCTGTGAGCCTGAAACAAAAAAGCAGACCGATGTTTCACAGTCCAAAAAGTTTTTTTTGTTTTTAAATGTACACTTACACTACTATTAAACAAGATATGAGTGGTGGCACTGGGCAAGTGGGCACAGTATACGCTGTGAGCCTGACACAAAAAAGCAGACTGATGTTTCACAGTCCAAAAAGTTTTTATTTTTTTAAATGTACACTTACACTACTATTAAACAAGATATGAGTGGTGGCACTGGGCAAGTGGGCCCAGTATAAGCTGTGAGCCTGACACAAAAAAGCAGACTGATGATTCACAGTCCAAAAAGTTTTTTGTTCTTAAATTTACAATACTGTTACACCAGATATGAGTGGTGTGGCACTGGGCAAGTGGGTCTGACACACACGCTGGCAGGCAGGCAGGCAACTGCAATTAGATTACACTAGCAGACTGATGTTTCACAGTCAAAAATTTTTTTTTTTTAAATTTACACTACTGTTACACCAGATATGAGTGGTGGCACTGGGCAAGTGGGTCTGGCACACACGCAGGCAACTGCAATTAGATTACACTAGCAGACTGATGTTTCACAGTCAAAAAAGTTTTTTTTTTTTTTAAATTTACACTACTGTTACATCAGATATGAGTGATGGCACTGGGCAAGTGGGCCTGGCCCACATGCTGGCAGGCAGGCAACTGCAATTAGATTACACAAGCAGACTAATGTTTCACAGTCAAAAGGTTATTTTTTTTTAAATTTACACTACTGTTACACCAGATATGAGTGGTGTGGCACTGGGCAAATGGGCCTGGCACACACACTGGCAGGCAGGCAACTGCAATTAGATTACACTAGCAGACTGATGTTTCAAAGTCAAAAAAGTTTTTTTTTCAAATTTACACTACTGTTACAACAGATATGAGTGGTGGCACTAGTTGGCAAGTGGGCCTGGCACACACGCTGGCAGGCAGGCAACTGCAATTAGATTACACTAGCAGACGGATGTTTCACAGTCAAAAAATATATATATTTTTTTAAATGTACACTACTGTTACAACAGATATTAGTGGTTGCACTAGTTGCCAAGTGGGCCTGGCACACACGCTGGCAGGCAGGCAACTGCAATTAGATTACACTAGCAGACTGATGTTTCACAGTCAAAAAAAGTTTTTTTTTTTTAAATTTACACTACTGTTACAACAGATATTAGTGGTTGCACTAGTTGCCAAGTGAGCCTGGCACACACGCTGGCAGGCAGGCAGGCAGGCAACTGCAATTAGATTACACTAGCAGACTGATGTTTCACAGTCAAAATGTTTTTTTTTTTTTAATTTACACTACTGTTACAACAGATATGAGTGGTGGGACTAGTTGGCAAGTAGGCCTGGCACACACGCTGGCAGGCAGGCAGGCAGGCAACTGCTATTAGATTACACTAGCAGACTGATGTTTCACAGTCAAAAAAGTTTTTTTTTTTTTAAATTACACTACTGTTACAACAGATATGAGTGGTGGCACTAGTTGGCAAGTGGGCCTGGCACACACACTGGCAGGCAGGCAACTGCAATTAGATTACACTAGCAGACTGATGTTTCAAAGTCAAAAAAGTTTTTTTTTTTAAATTTACACTACTGTTACAACAGATATGAGTGGTGGCACTAGTTGGCAAGTGGGCCTGGCACACACGCTGGCAGGCAGGCAACTGCAATTAGATTACACTAGCAGACTGATGTTTCACAGTCAAAAAATATTTATTTTTTTAAAAAATGTACACTACTGTTACAACAGATATTAGTGGTTGCACTAGTTGCCAAGTGGTCCTGGCACACACGCTGGCAGGCAGGCAACTGCAATTATATTACACTAGCAGACTGATGTTTCACAGTCAAAAAAGTTTTTTTTTTTAAATTTACACTACTGTTACAACAGATATGAATGGAGGCACTAGTTGACAAGTGGGCCTGGCACACATGCTGGCAGGCAGGCAACTGCTATTAGATTACACTAGCAGACTGATGTTTCACAGTCAAAAAATTTTTTTTTTTAAATTTACACTGCTGTTACAACAGATATGAGTGGTGGCACTAGTTGGCAAGTGGGCCTGGCACACACGCTGGCAGGCAGGCAACTGCAATTAGATTACACTAGCAGACTGATGTTTCACAGTCAAAAAAAGTTTTTTTAAAAAAAATTTACACTACTGTTACAACAGATATTAGTGGTTGCACTAGTTGCCAAGTGAGCCTGGCACACACGCTGGCAGGCAGGCAGGCAGGCAGGCAACTGCAATTAGATTACACTAGCAGACTGATGTTTCACAGTCAAAAAGTTTTTTTTTTAAATTTACACTACTGTTACAACAGATATGAGTGGTGGCACTAGTTGGCAAGTAGGCCTGGCACACACGCTGGCAGGCAGGCAACTGCTATTAGATTACACTAGCAGACTGATGTTTCACAGTCAAAAAAGTTTTTTTTTTAAAAAATTACACTACTGTTACAACAGATATGAGTGGTGGCACTAGTTGGCAAGTGGGCCTGGCACACACACTGGCAGGCAGGCAGGCAACTGCAATTAGATTACACTAGCAGACTGATGTTTCAAAGTCAAAAAAGTTTTTTTTTTTAAATTTACACTACTGTTACAACAGATATGAGTGGTGGCACTAGTTGGCAAGTGGGCCTGGCACACACGCTGGCAGGCAGGCAACTGCAATTAGATTACAATAGCAAACTGATGTTTCACAGTCAAAAAATATATATTTTTTTTTTAAAAATGTACACTACTGTTACAACAGATATTAGTGGTTGCACTAGTTGCCAAGTGGTCCTGGCACACACGCTGGCAGGCAGGCAGGCAACTGCAATTATATTACACTAGCAGACTGATGTTTCACAGTCAAAAAAGTTTTTTTTTAAAATTTACACTACTGTTACAACAGATATGAGTGGAGGCACTAGTTGACAAGTGGGCCTGGCACACATGCTGGCAGGCAGGCAACTGCAATTAGATTACACTAGCAGACTGATGTTTCACAGTCAAAAAAGTTTTTTTTTAAAATTTACACTACTGTTACAACAGATATGAGTGGTGGCACTAGTTGGCAAGTGGGCCTGGCACACATGCTGGCAGGCAGGCAGGCAACTGCAATTAGATTACACTAGCAGACTGATGTTTCACAGTCAAAAAAAGTTTTTTTTTTAAAAATTTACACTACTGTTACAACAGATATTAGTGGTTGCACTAGTTGCCAAGTGAGCCTGGCACACACGCTGGCAGGCAACTGCAATTATATTACACTAGCAGACTGATGTTTCACAGTCAAAAAGTTTTTTTTTTTAAATTTACACTACTGTTACAACAGATATGAGTGGTGGCACTAGTTGGCAAGTAGGCCTGGCACACACGCTGGCAGGCAGGCAGGCAACTGCTATTAGATTACACTAGCAGACTGATGTTTCACAGTCAAAAAAGTTTTTTTTTTAAAAATTACACTACTGTTACAACAGATATGAGTGGTGGCACTAGTTGGCAAGTGGGCCTGGCACACACGCTGGCAGGCAGGCAACTGCAATTAGATTACACTAGCAGACTGATGTTTCACAGTCAAAAAAGTTTTTTTTTTTAAATTTACACTACTGTTACAACAGATATGAGTGGTGGCACTAGTTGGCAAGTGGGCCTGGCACACACGCTGGCAGGCAGGCAACTGCAATTAGATTACAATAGCAGACTGATGTTTCACAGTCAAAATTACACAGCCAAAAAAAATGTTATAGCCCTAAAAAGGGCTTTTTGGGGTGCTGTCCTTACAGCAGAGATCAGATGAGTCCTTCAGGACTGTAGTGGACACTGAATACACTAACCTAGCTATCAATTTCCCTATGAAATCAGCAGCAGCTACACTGTCCCTCCTCTCACTAACAATGCAGCTTCCGAATGAATCTAAAATGGCTGCTGTCCAGGAGCTGGGAGGGTCTTAGAGGGAGTGTCTGCTGCTGATTGGCTGAAATATGTCTGCAGACTGTGAGATACAGGGTCAAAGTTTACTCAATGATGATGAATAGGGGGCAGATCGAACATCGCATATGTTCGCCCGCCTCTGCGAACGCGAACAAGCTAACAATTCGCGACATCACTACTGGAGAACTGCCCCTTCCAGTAATGCATGAAAAGATATTGATACATATATTTGCATGCATGTAAATAGACCTGGATGTATGTATGTGCATGTATGTATACAGATAAATGAAAGAAATGGTGATTGATGTATATATATGAATTATCTCCCTATGTTAAAACCCATATGCCCAAATTTAAAGAACAATGCACAAATGATAAGCCATAAAGACATGAATACTTATTTAAATATATTTGGTAAATTTATGAAGTCTAGCTCACAAATTAGATAAATGAAAATGGGTATATATGTGTGTATGTATATTATTATTATTATTCTTTATTTATAAAGCGCCAACAGATTCCGCAGTGCTGCCCATGGGTACAAGGATAACAGTACAATGGAGAAACAATTCGATAAAAGAAAAAGTTTTACAAACAAATACATTGGGAATTGAGGGCCCTATTCCCATGGGAACTTACAATCTAGAGGGGTTGGAGGATGTGAAACATGAGGAGGGGACTGCAAAGGTGAGAATGATATTAGTGAGGAGATAGAGGGTAACTGTTAGTTAAGTTAGTTTGTTAATGAGTTGGGTGATAAGCTTCCCTGAAGAGAAAGGTGTTTAGGGAACGTCTAAAGGAGGAGAGGTTAGGGGCAAGTCTAAAAGCTTGAGGAAGTGCTTTCCAGAGTGTTTGTGCTGCACGAGAGAAGTCCTGTAGTCTAGCATAAGAGGAGGTGCTGGTAGAGGACTCAAGAAGCAGGTCATTGTTGGATCTTAGGGGGCGTGCAGGAGTATATTTGTTGATGAGTGAGGACAGGTAGGGTGGGGCAGCATTGGTGAGGGCTTTGTAGGTCAGGGTGAGGTGCACAGAGAGGTGCATCAGAAACAGAGCATTGAGAGAGGTGGATTAGCCTGGCAGATGCATTTAGGATGGATTGGAGGGGAGAGAGGTGGGAGAGAGGGAGGCAAGTTAGTAAGTTGTTACAGTAGTCAAGTCTGGAAATCAATGGATTAGCTGTTTAGTAGTTTCAGCACTTAGAAACGGACGAATTTTGGAGATATTTCATAGGTGGTTGTGGCAGGATGAAGAGAGCAATTGGATGTGGGGAATGAAGGATTTGAGTCACGCGTGACTCCGAGGCAGGGGACTTGGGGTGATGGGGAGATAGTGGTGCCGCAAACAGTGATGGAAAAATTAGAGACTGGAGTAGAGTTAGAGGTGGGAATTAGAAGTAGTTCGGTCTTGGACATGTTTATTTTTAGCTGGTGAGAGGCCATCCAGGAGGAAATGCCAGATAAGCAGTCGCTGATGTGAGAATTGACAGAAGGAGAGAGTGCAGGGGTGGAAAGGTAGATCTGGGTATCATCAGCATAGAGGTGATAGCTGAAGCCATAGCTGTTGATAAGTTTACCCAGTGAAGAAGTGTAAATAGAGAAGAGTAGAGGACCCAGGACAGAGCCTTGAGGTACTCCAACAGACAGAGGCAATAGAGAGGAGGAGTCACTAGCAAAAGAGACAGAGAAGGATCTGTTAGAGAGATAAGAGTGAATCCAGGAGAGGGCAGTTTCACAGAGCCCAAGAGAGCTGAGAGTCAACTTAGTCAAGGCAGCAGAGAGGTCAAGTAAGATGAGTGTAGAGTAGTAGCCTTTGTTTTTAGCAGAAAGGAGATTGTTAGTAACCTTGGTGAGGGCAGTCTCAGCTGAGTGTTGGGGACGGAAGCCAGATTGCAGGGGGTCGAGCAATGGGTTTAGGCAATCAAAAACTAGTTTTTCAAGGAATTTTGAAGCTAGCAGGAGTAGTGATATGGGCTGGTAGTTTGCAGGGTAGTTAGGGTCAAGGGAAGGTTTTTTGAGGATGGGGTGACCTTTACATGTTTAAAGGCAGGGAATGAGCTGGTAGAAAGGGATAGGTTGAATATGTGAGTAAGAGCCGGAGTGAGGGTGGGAGACAGAGGAGGAATTAGATGTGAAGGGATAGGGTCAAGTGGGCAGGTAGTGAGGTGTGAGGAAGACAAAAGGGAAGCCCCTTCACTCTCAGTGGTTGGGAGGAGGGTGCAGAAAGTGGCAGAGGGGGTGACTGGGAGCGAAGTTGGGAGATTGCAGGTTTGTGTTGGGATGTTTCTTCGGATGGCAAGTGTTTTATTGAAAAAATAGTCAGCAAGGTCTTGAGCACTGAATGCAGATGAGGGGAGTAGTGCAGGTGGATAGAGGCGAGAGTTGAAAATGGAGAAGAGAGTCTTTTAGGGTTTGAAGAGTGAGTGGATATAAGAGAAGAAAAGTAGGTTTGCTTAGCTAAGCGAAGGGCAGAGGTGTAAGAGTAAAGAATGAATTTATAGTGCATGAAATCAGGTTCAGTGCGGGATTTCCTCCAGGCACTCTAAACAGTGCAGGAGCATTTTTGTAGGTGGCATGTTTGTTGGGAGTGCCAGGGCTGGAGCTGACGACGTGGGGCTTTGCAAAATTGGGGCGGAGCGAGAGTGTCAAGTGCAGTGGAGAGTATCCATCGTGGTGGGTAGGGAATAGGGTGGATTGTGAGAGGCCGAAGGAGTTAGTGAGTGAGAGAAGTTTAGAGGCAGCGGGGGCAGATGGGTTGTCAATAGGGATGTTGAAGTCCCCCAGAATTATTGTAGGTGTATTTGTAGAGAGAAAGTGAGGAAGCCAGGCAGCAAAGTTGCCAAGGAATTGGGAGGTTGGTCCAGGGGGGCGATAGATAACTGCCACTCTGAGAGAGAGGGGGACAACAGGAGAATGCAGTGGACTTCAAAGGAAGAAAAGGAGAGAGATGGAAATGGAGATAGGTACTGATAGGAGCAGGAGGGGGAGAGTAAGATGCCTACACCACCACCATGTCTCTCATCTGGCCTAGGTGTTTGGCTAAAGTGAAGACCACCATGAGTGAGAGCAACAATGGAAGCAGTGTCAGAGGAAGATAGCCAGGTTTCAGTAATTGCTAAAAGATTGAAAGCGTTGGAAACAAACAGGTCGTGAACAGTTTTAAGTTTGTTACAAACGGAGCAAGCTTTCCAGAGGGCACAAGAAAAGAAAGGGGATAGGCGCTGTGTGTTAATGGAGATGAGATTGTTGGTATTGCGTGACCTAGAATTTTTGCAGTGGGAGATGGAACGAGAGTGTAAAAGTGTGGTGATTGCTGCAGGGCCAGGGTTAGGAGAGACATCACCAGCAGCAAGCAGTAGTAGCAGTAAAAGTGACAGAAGGTGAGAGTGATAATATATATATATATATATATGTATGATATATGAAAATGAATTCTAAGAAGGATAAATGTAAGAATTAGTTCACTTTTATAGCACAACTCACCATCGCCATCTTGTGGTGAATTACTAAAAGTACAAACAGCTATACTTAACATTGGGTGAATTATTCCCAAAAGTTAATTAGCATCCATCCAATCACAGCACTACAGATCCTCACACATCTGTGAATGGCTGTTAGAGATTAGGGTGGAGTTATAGTTCAAGATAAATTGGATCACTGACCATTCACAGGACACTCTGGGTTGCATAAAAGTGAGGGCAACTGCTGTCCAGTTTTCCCCTGAAATAGAATTTTGAATCCTGGTGGCACCTATTCTATATTTTTGGTATCCTTGGGAACTTTTTGCCTGTTTTTCCTGTGGATTAAGAGATTTTGTGGGACCTGATGCAGAGGAAACACATAGCTTGACTATTGATAACCCAGGGCTTGGAGGAGCAAACATTTGGGGAAGTATAAAAATCTCTTTAATTATATATAAGCAGTTTTTGCATTTAAGGTCCTTATTAAGATATGTATTAGATGATTATAGGCTTCATTTCTTTCATGTAATTAGCAAGAGTCCATGAGCTAGTGACGTATGGGCTATACATTCCTATCAGGAGGGGCAAAGTTTCCCAAACCTCAAAATGCCTATAAATACACCCCTCACCACACCCACAAATCAGTTTTACAAACTTTGCCTCCTATGGAGGTGGTGAATTAAGTTTGTGCTAGATTCTACGTTGATATGCGCTCTGCAGCAGGTTGGAGCCTGGTTTTCCTCTCAGCGTGCAGTGAATGTCAGAGGGATGTGAGGAGAGTATTGCTTATTTGAATTCAATGATCTCCTTCTACGGGGTCTATTTCATAGGTTCTCTGTTATCGGTCGTAGAGATTCATCTCTTACCTCCCTTTTCAGATCGACGATATACTCTTATATATACCATTACCTCTACTGATTCTCGTTTCAGTACTGGTTTGGCTTTCTACTACATGTAGATGAGTGTCCTGGGGTAAGTAAGTCTTATTTTCTGTGACACTCTAAGCTATGGTTGGGCACTTTTATATAAAGTTCTAAATATATGTATTCAAACATTTATTTGCCTTGACTCAGTATGTTCAACGTTCCTTATTTCAGACAGTCAGTTTCATATTTGGGATAATGCATATGAATAAATCAATTTTTTCTTACCTTAAAATTTGACTTTTTTCCCTGTGGGCTGTTAGGCTCGCGGGGGCTGAAAATGCTTCATTTTATTGCGTCATTCTTGGCGCAGACTTTTTTGGCGCAAATTTTTTTTTCTGTTTCCGGCGTCATACGTGTCGCTGGAAGTTGCATCATTTTTGACGTTTTTTTGCACCAAAAGTGTCGGCGTTCCGGATGTGGCGTCATTTTTGGCGCCAAATAATGTGGGCGTCTTTTTTGGCGCTAAAAAATATGGGCGTCACTATTGTCTCCACATTATTTAAGTCTCATTATTTATTGCTTCTGGTTGCTAGAAGCTTGTTCACTGGCTTTTTTTTTTCCATTCCTGAAACTGTCATTTAAGGAATTTGATCAATTTTGCTTTATATGTTGTTTTTTCTATTACATATTGCAAGATGTCCCAGATTGACACTGAGTCAGAAGATACTTCTGGAAAAAACGCTGCCTGGTGCTGGATCTACCAAAGTTAAGTGTATCTGCTGTAAACTTGTGGTATCTGTTCCTCCAGCTGTTGTTTGTAATGAATGTCATGACAAACTTGTTAATGCAGATAATATTTCCTTTAGTAATGTTACATTACCTGTTGCTGTTCCGTCAACATCTAATACTCAGAGTGTTCCTGTTAACATAAGAGATTTTGTTTCTAAATCCATTAAGAAGGCTATGTCTGTTATTCCTCCTTCTAGTAAACGTAAAAGGTCTTTTAAAACTTCTCATTTTTCAGATGAATTTTTAAATGAACATCATCATTCTGATTCTGATAATGGTTCCTCTGGTTCAGAGGATTCTGTCTCAGAGGTTGATGCTGATAAATCTTCATATTTATTCAAAATGGAATTTATTCGTTTCTTTACTTAAAGAAGTCTTAATTGCTTTAGAAATAGAGGATTCTGGTCTTCTTGATACTAAATCTAAACGTTTAAATAAGGTTTTTAAATCTCCTGTAGTTATTCCAGAAGTTTTTCCTGTCCCTGATGCTATTTCTGAAGTAATCTCCAGGGAATGGAATAATTTGGGTAATTCATTTACTCCTTCTAAACATTTGAAGCAATTATATCCTGTGCCATCTGACAGATTAGAATTTTGGGACAAAATCCCTTAAGTTGATGGGGCTGTCTCTACTCTTGCTAAACGTACTACTATTCCTACGGCAGATAGTACTTCCTTTAAGGATCCTTTAGATAGGAAGATTGAATCCTTTCTAAGAAAAGCTTACTTATGTTCAGGTAATCTTCTTAGACCTGCTATATCTTTAGCGGATGTTGCTGCAGCTTCAACTTTTTGGTTAGAAGCTTTAGCGAAACAAGTAACAGATCATAATTCTCATAGCATTGTTAATCTTCTTCAACATGCTAATAACTTTATTTGTGATGCCATCTTTGATATCATTAGAGTTGATGTCAGGTATATGTCTCTAGCTATTTTAGCTAGAAGAGCTTTATGGCTTAAAACTTGGAATGCTGATATGTCTTCTAAGTCAACTTTGCTTTCCCTTTCTTTCCAGGGTAATAAATTATTTGGTTCTCGGTTGGATTCTATTATCTCAACTGTTACTGGAGGGAAAGGAACTTTTTTACCACAGGATAAAAAATCTAAAGGTAAATTTAGGTCTAATAATCGTTTTCGTTCCTTTCGTCACAATAAGGAACAAAAGCCTGATCCTTCACCCACAGGAGCGGTATCAGTTTGGAAACCATCTCCAGTCTGGAATAAATCCAAGCCTTTTAGAAAACCAAAGCCAGCTCCCAAGTCCACATGAAGGTGCGGCCCTCATTCCAGCCCAGCTGGTAGGGGGCAGATTACGATTTTTCAAAGAAATTTGGATCAATTCAATTCACAATCTTTGGATTCAAAACATTGTTTCAGAAGGGTACAGAATTGGCTTCAAGATAAGGCCTCCTGCAAAGAGATTTTTTCTTTCCTGTGTCCCAGTAAATCCAGCGAAGGCTCAAGCATTTCTGAAATGTGTTTCAGATCTAGAGTTGGCTGGAGTAATTATGCCAGTTCCAGTTCTGGAACAGGGGCTGGGGTTTTATTCAAATCTCTTCATTGTACCAAAGAAGGAGAATTCCTTCAGACCAGTTCTGGATCTAAAAATATTGAATCGTTATGTAAGGATACCAACATTCAAAATGGTAACTATAAGGACTATCCTGCCTTTTGTTCAGCAAGGGCATTATATGTCCACAATAGATTTACAGGATGCATATCTGCATATTCCGATTCATCCAGATCACTATCAGTTTCTGAGATTCTCTTTCCTAGACAAGCATTACCAGTTTGTGGCTCTGCCGTTTGGCCTAGCAACAGCTCCAAGGATTTTTACAAAGGTTCTCGGTGCCTTTCTGTCTGTAATCAGAGAACAGGGTATTGTGGTATTTCCTTATTTGGACGATATCTTGGTACTTGCTCAGTCTTCACATTTAGCAGAATCTCATACGAATCGACTTGTGTTGTTTCTTCAAGATCATGGTTGGAGGATCAATTTACCGAAAAGTTAATTGATTCCTCAGACAAGGGTAACCTTTTTAGGTTTCCAGATAGATTCAGCGTCCATGACTCTGTCTCTGACAGACAAGAGACGTCTAAAATTGATCTCAGCTTGTCGAAACCTTCAATCACAATCATTCCCTTCGGTAGCCTTTTGCATGGAAATTCTAGGTCTTATGACTGCTGCATCGGACGCAATCCCCTTTGCTCGTTTTCACATGCGACCTCTTCAGCTCTGTATGCTGAACCAGTGGTGCAGGGATTACACAAAGATATCTCAAATTAATATCTTTAAAACCGATTGTTGGACACTCTCTGACGTGGTGGACAGATCACCATCGTTTAGTTCAGGGGGCTTCTTTTGTTCTTCCGACCTGGACTGTAATTTCAACAGATGCAAGTCTGACAGGTTGGGGAGCTGTTTGGGGGTTTCTGACAGCACAAGGGGTTTGGGAATCTCAGCAGGTGAGATTACCAATCAATATTTTGGAACTCCGTGCGATTTTCAGAGCTCTTCAGTCATGGCCTCTTCTAAAGAGAGAATCGTTCATTTGTTTTCAGACAGACAATGTCACAACTGTGGCATACATCAATCATCAAGGAGGGACTCACAGTCCTCTGGCTATGAAAGAAGTATCTCGAATACTGGTATGGGCGGAATCCAGCTCCTGTCTAGTTTCTGCGGTTCATATCCCAGGTATAGACAATTGGGAAGCGGATTATCTCAGTCGCCAAACGTTACATCCGGGCGAATGGTCTCTTCACCCAGAGGTATTTCTTCAGATTGTTCAAATGTGGGGACTTCCAGAAATAGATCTGATGGCTTCTCATCTAAACAAGAAACTTCCCAGGTATCTGTCCAGATCCAGGGATCCTCAAGCGGAAGCAGTGGATGCATTGTCACTTCCTTGGAAGTATCATCCTGCCTATATCTTTCTGCCTCTAGTTCTTCTTCCAAGAGTAATCTCCAAGATTCTGAAGGAATGCTCGTTTGTTCTGCTGGTGGCTCCAGCATGGCCTCACAGGTTTTGGTATGCGGATCTGTCCGGATGGCCTCTTGCCAACCGTGGACTCTTCCGTTAAGACCAGACCTTCTGTCGCAAGGTCCTTTTTTTCCATCAGGATTTCAAATCCTTAAATTTAAAGGTATGGAGATTGAACGCTTGATTCTTGGTCAAAGAGGTTTCTCTGACTCTGTGATTAATACTATGTTACAGGCTCGTAAATCTGTATCTAGGAAGATGTATTATAGAGTCTGGAAGACTTACATTTCTTGGTGTCTTTCTCATCATTTTTCCTGGCATTCTTTTAGAATTCCGAGAATTTTACAGTTTCTTCAGGATGGTTTGGATAAAGGTTTGTCTGCAAGTTCCTTGAAAGGACAAATCTCTGCTCTTTCTGTTCTTTTTCACAGAAAGATTGCTAATCTTCCTGATATTCATTGTTTTGTACAAGCTTTGGTTCGTATAAAACCTGTCATTAAGTCAATTTCTCCTCCTTGGAGTTTGAATTTGGTTCTGGGGGCTCTTCAAGCTCCTCCGTTTGAACCTATGCATTCATTTGACATTAAATTACTTTCTTGGAAAGTTTTGTTTCTTTTGGCCATCTCTTCTGCTAGAAGAGTTTCTGAATTATCTGCTCTTTCTTGTGAGTCTCCTTTTCTGATTTTTCATCAGGATAAGGCGGTGTTGCAAACTTCTTTTAAATTTTTACCTAAGGTTGTGAATTCTAACAACATTAGTAGAGAAATTGTGGTTCCTTCATTATGTCCTAATCCTAAGAATTCGAAGGAGAGATCATTGCATTCTTTGGATGTAGTTAGAGCTTTGAAATATTATGTTGAAGCTACTAAGAATTTCCGAAAGACTTCTAGTCTATTTGTTATCTTTTCCGGTTCTAGGAAAGGTCAGAAGGCCTCTGCCATTTCTTTGGCATCTTGGTTGAAATCTTTAATTCATCATGCTTATGTCGAGTCGGGTAAAACTCTGCCTCAAAGGATTTCAGCTCATTCTACTAGGTCAGTTTCTACTTCCTGGGCGTTTAGGAATGAAGCTTCGGTTGATCAGATTTGCAAAGCAGCAACTTGGTCTTCTTTGCATACTTTTACTAAATTCTACCATTTTGTTTTCTTCTTCTGAAGCAGTTTTTGGTAGAAAAGTACTTCAGGCAGCTGTTTCAGTTTGATTCTTCTGCTTATAATTTCAGTTTTTTTCATTATAAGATTTAAACTTTATTTTGGGTGTGGATTATTTTCAGCGGAATTGGCTGTCTTTATTTTATCCCTCCCTCTCTAGTGACTCTTGCGTGGTCATTATCCCATACGTCACTAGCTCATGGACTCTTGCTAATTACATGAAAGAAAACATAATTTATGTAAGAACTTACCTGATAAATTCATTTCTTTCATATTAGCAAGAGTCCATGAGGCCCACCCTTTTTGTAGTGGTTATGATTTTTTTGTATAAAGCACAATTATTCCAATTCCTTATTTTTTATGCTTTCGCACTTTTTTCTTATCACCCCACTTCTTGGCTATGCGTTAAACTGATTTGTGGGTGTGGTGAGGGGTGTATTTATAGGCATTTTGAGGTTTGGGAAACTTTGCCCCTCCTGGTAGGAATGTATATCCCATACGTCACTAGCTCATGGACTCTTGCTAATATGAAAGAAATTAATTTATCAGGTAAGTTCTTACATAAATTATGTTTTTTATATGTACTTACCCCCATAGACTGGGTCATATTTGTCCAGGAATCTAATTCAGCTACCAATATCAGAAAATCTTGTTACAGATAGTGTTCACTTAATTCAGTTTGTTGTAAGAAAATCCCTGGTGGTGTGTTTTTTTATTTTAGTAGTTTTATATTCCCTAAGGTTGAGACTTGTTGAGGCATTAGAGAGGTTCTTATGCATTCCTTCGGCTGTAGATATGCATTCTGAATCTGACTGATTGCATTGTATTGTTAAGTTACCAAAGCATAATTTTAATGATAATATTTGGCTAAGATTATATTAAATAACAGTTGTTAGTAACACATACTGCATAATTGGTAAATGCTGGTTTATTTTACTTTGTAATAGATTTCACTGTTAAACTTGTACCCATAGGGTTAAAAATTAAGCAAAATAGTATATTTTATTTCATAGTGTATCAGAGTTTGCTTTGTGTATAATTAAATGGTATATCACTTGTTAGTATCTAGTTTAATGTCTAATAAATCTGTATATATTTTCCCAAACTGTAACTCTTTACTCCACAAATGTAATTTGCCGTGTTTAAAAAGAAATCACCTGATTAGAACTACAGAAAAATAATACAAATATATTGGAGGTTACCGCTGAGATAGTTTTAATTATATCTGTAACCTTATATAAAATATATAACACGTTAGAGGTTACTGCAGAGTTAGTCATAATTAATATTGTAATCTAAAATATATAACACTATGGACTCTCATTAGCCCGAAGGAAATACATTTATCAGTAAGTATACATTCTGTTTTCTTTTACCTGATGAAAACAGTTATACTGAGAAATGCTTTGCATAGTTTCTCTACTTGTCCAAGTTTTTATTTTGGCACAAACATGAGTTGTGTATTTTACAATTTTTAAATAAATTTGTTTTTATTTTACCAACTCTAAGTGTCCATTATATCTTGGAAGTTACGCTACTACCAGAGTACGAATCCCTGACTTTAATATCCTGCTTTTACACCTCTCTGGGGTGCACTCTGGACCTGTTGTTCCCCTGGATCCTGGAGCTGTCTGTGGGATGCTGATCAGCTAGCTGGACTGCTGTAGAAATCCAGCCTGTCTCTATGGGCATGACTGATTGCCTTTATTACAAGTGAGTACCCTGTGTATACCTCTTGTCTGACGTTCTCAAGATTCCCCATTGATCTGCACCATTGGCGCCTCTATCTATTGTGTTTTATAAAAGATTCTGTTTTCTTTCCTGGCAGGAAGAATCCACAACCTGCCCTGTCTTTATTTAAGGCGGCATTTATCTTTCCTAACCTTCAGGCACCTATATACCCTAGTGTTTTCCTACCTTTCCTTTATTCCCTCGGCTGAATGACTGGGTGAGTATGGGTAGTGGGAGGATACTTAAGCTCTTGCTGAGGAGTTTTTTTCCTCCTCCTGGTGGCCAGGCGGTGAATTTCCCAATAGTAATTGAATGGACTCTCCATGCCAGGAAAGAAAATAATTTATCAGGTAAGCATACATTTACTAGAGACTCTACCTCTCCTCCTGCCTTCTGGGACTGACCATCTGTATACTTTATCATTATCATAATCCTGTTTATCCCTTAGATTTTTTTGTTTTTTATACTGTCATAAGTTATAGTTTAACTCTGTAATTCCTTTTTTTATTTTATCATCATAGAGCTTAAAGTCCGGTACATCTGATAAGGGACACAGGAAATCTTGCAATCTCTGTTTGTCCTTACTGAGATTCAAACAAACTTGTTTTTTTATGTTCAATCAACAAGTCAGTAAGGGCTAATGAACAATTAGTGAGGATTGTATTCCATTTAGCAATAAACTCAGAGTCACAATAAATGAGGGGAATTTCCTAATCTTTAGACCCCTCGGTATTCGTTTAGCCTTTTTTATATATTGAAAATGTTTTTATATCTAGTTCAAGTCTAGAATCTTGTTTTAACAATTTTTGATTTCATTATTAAATAAGCCTTTTCGATCTTAGTAGAGTAGTGGTGAAGTGTAGCTACTGGATGTCGCAGGGAGGTTCCCAGGCCTCATTCCAGTAATCCATGCTACCCTCCCATGTAGGCAACCAGTGTGAATTACACTTCTTTCCTTTGTCAAAGGCCCCTGTCAGAGAAAGGATTCTACTGTCAAACCTGGAGTGGCTGAGAGTGCCCTAAGACTTCTGTAAGGTAAACCCTGGGCTGTAACAGGCTCAGGGTATGGGTTTAAACCAGGTATCCTCTAATGAGGGTGAGATGGGCACTCAGCAACAAGGACACAATGCATTACTACATAGGGGCCTATTTATCAAGCTCTGTATGGATCTTGAAGGCCCGTGTTTCTGGCGAGCCTTCAGGCTCGCCAGAAACACCAGTTATAAAGTGGGGGTCTAAAGACCACTGCTACATAACCTGTCATGAGATGCAGGACATATGCAGGACACAGCAATGATGGTACAACTCTATTTTATTACAGAGCATAGCAATACACATCCAGACAGGTTGATTGTACTAAACTAACTGCGACACAGACACCGGACCTAAGCCCCGCCCACATGCTAGTGACATCACATCCTGCTATCATCACATCTTCCCCTTTTTCAAAGGCAAAGCATACATTCGCATATATTAAATAACAAGGTACACCAACAGGGTATACAACAACATTTTGTTTTAGAACATTATAAAAACAGATAGATTAGAAAACATGAACAAATAAATTACATCCTGACTTGGACATCGGGGTAGACTACCCTAGTCCACAGTGACCATGGGATTATTCTGCCCATACTTCCGGTCACTGTTCTAGCTAAAGTCAGTCCCTGTATCGGGCCGGAAGCCTCACCACTCTTCCGCTTGATGTAACTTTGCATGAACTGTCCTCTGATACAGAAGATGGTGAACAAGAGTCTGCTGGAGGCAAAGATATATCCCCGCTATGATCTTGCTGAGGGGAAGGCACCTCTCTTAGAACAGGGGATCCCACCGGCGGTGGTACTGAGGTATCCGGTTCCAGACTCTCAGGTACAGGCTGAAGATGTCTTCGGTTACGGCGTGTAACCGTCCCTCCCTCTGTAAGGACTGTGTAAGACCTTGGTTCTGGAGAGCGGCCCACTACCGTAGCAGGCGTCTTTCATTTCTTCTCATCATCCAGTTTAATTCTGACACTTTGGCCCGCTTTCAGTTCCTGTAAAGGCCTGACAGAATGTCTCCTGTCGTAGAAGAAACGATAACCCTTTTTGGCCTCTTCATCCCTCCTAAGGACTTCGTCCCGAGGAACAGGGCCAGGCGGCTTGAAGACACCCACTGAGGGCAAAGTGGTGCGAATCTGGCGTCCTAGCATCAGCTGTGCCGGGCTAAACCCGGTGGCTTGAATGGGCGTCGCCCTGTATGACAAGAGGGCTAGGTACGGTTCAGATTGCTTTAGAATGAATTTTGTTGTTTGAACTGCCCTTTCAGCCATTCCGTTGGCCTGCGGATAATGTGGACTTGACGTGGAATGTACAAAATCATATTCCCTGCTGAAAGCACTGAACTCTGTAGAAGCGAACTGCATGCCATTATCACTCACCAGCTCCATTGGAATGCCCCAGCGGGCGAACAAGCTCTTCAGGCGAATGATAACGGCCTGACTTGTGATATCATTCAGGGGTGCTATTTCCAAATACCTGGAATAGTAGTCGATAACAACAAGAAACTTTTTCCCGTGCAGTTCGCACAAATCAGCAGCTATTTTCTGCCACGGCCCCGCAGGCAGCGGAGTAGACATTAAGGGCTCCCTTCTCTGAGTAGGCCGGCGTTCCCGGCAAAAGGCACATTTAGACACGTGATTTGCAATGTCGGAGCTGATCCCAGGCCACCACACAGCTGTAGCTGCTCTTTCTCTGCACTTTGTAATGCCTAAGTGGCCATCGTGAATCCTGTTTAACATCTCCTTCCTCATGCTGACAGGAATTACAATACGGTCTTGGAACAGCACCAACCCCTCCAGCTCCGTGAGCTGCGACCTCTCTGGCTGGTAAGCATTTAAAGACATCCAGGCTGCCCGGCTCTCGGGCCAGCCATCTCTTATGTACCTTATAACTTCTTGCAGATCTGTGTCCAAATATGTCTCTTTCTGTATCTCTTCCAGTTTCCTTGAATAAATGGACTTAGAGGCCAGAACTGAATCAACATACACTTTTACATCCGACTCTGTGGAGGATTCTTCAGCAGCAGCCAGTGGGAGCCTGGACAGTGTATCTGCCACAACCAGCTGCTTCCCCGGCACATGCACTGCCTGAACATTGAACCTGAGTAGTCTCATTAAAAGTCTCTGGCATCTCAAGGGTGTTTTGTCGATGTCATAAGAATTGATAAGAGGGACTAGCGGTTTGTGGTCAGTTTCCAGACTAAATTTCTCCAAACCCACTAGATAACGCTGAAAGCGCTCACAGGCCCAAACTGCAGCCAGGCACTCTTTCTCAATTTGAGCGTATTTTGACTCCGCAGCCGTCACTGCGGAACAGTAGGCGATGGGCTGTAGTTTGTTGTCATTCAGCTGCAGGAGTGCAGCCCCCAACCCATAACTGCTTGCATCAGCACTAACCACAGTCTTTTTTGAAGGGTCGTAGAACCCCAGCACTGGGGCAGACCCCAGCAGGGACTTAGCATGCAGGAACGCTTTTTCTTGTGAGGGTCCCCAGACCCAGGCAACATCTTTCTTAAGCAACTCTGTGATAGGGTGCAAAACTGTAGATAAATCTGGAAGAAACTTGCCCACGTAATTTACAAGGCCCAATATCTGTCTCAGCTCATGTACATCAGAAGGGCTTTTCATCTGTTCGATAGCCCGAATTTTCTCGGGGTCCGGCTTGATGCCATCCCCGTTGATGATATGCCCAAAGTAGCATAATTCAGTTTTCCTAAAATGACATTTTTCTTTATTCAGCTTCAGCCCAGACTCTTTGATAGCCTGCAGCACACAACTCAAACGCTGATCATGCTCCTCCACTGTAGACCCATACACTAGAATGTCGTCCATGACGACTGCTGTGCCCACGTGGCCACTCAGGAGAGAACTCATTTCCCTCTGAAAGATCTCAGGAGCGGAGGATATCCCAAAGGGAAGTCTGCAGAAACAGAACCGACCTACCGGAGTGATAAAGGTAGTCAGTTTGCGGCACTTTGGATCCAGGGGGATCTGCCAAAAGCCGCTAGAAGCGTCTAATGTGGAAAAGAACTTCGCCCCAGCCAACTTCGGGGCTATATCTTCCAGTGTCGGCAGCACAAATCTCTCCCTCTTCACTGCCTCATTCAACCTTTTCAGGTCCACACAGATGCGCACCTTTCCGTTTTTCTTTGCAACTGGAACAATGGGGGCACACCAATCAGTTGCTTCAACAACCTCTTCAATAACCCCCATAGACTTCATGCGCATAAGCTCTTTCTCCACTTGAGGCATGAGCGGGAACGGAATTCTACGAGGAGTAGAAATACTGTACGGGACTGCGTCACTTTTAAGTGCTATACGGACAGGTTTGCAGCTCAGTAGGCCCAACTCGCCAAACATATCTTCAGAGATCTCATTCACTCTGGCCACGAGGCCCAAGTCACAGGCTGCTTTTCTGCTCAATAAACTGTTAACACACTGACCTCGGATCACATGCACCCACATGGTGAACTTCCTTTGTTTGTACTCACAGCTGGCAAGAAATTTCCCCACACAATCAATGCGGCCACCAGGACTATGAACATTTGTAGTAACCTTCGCCAGCTGGGGCTGTCGAGGCAGTTTCATAAATTCAGCAAAAGACATTACAGTGATATCAGCTCCTGTGTCAATCTTAAAATCAACATTGGCTCCCATTACAGTAAAGGTAACTTTCCAATCTTCCTCTGAGCTTGTCCGTTCCACAACAGACCCCACAAAAGACACTTCCTGACCCTCCTGGTCACTGTCCACCTGCATCTCCTTAATGTATTCAGTTTTACACACCACTTCAAAATGGCCTATTCTGTTACATTTTCTGCATCTTTTATCTCTGGCCGGGCATATAGCACTCTGATCATGAGCCCGGTAGCACCGTGTGCATCGGCCATGTTGCGCCCATCCACTTCTAGGCCTTTCCAGTACTTTAGATCTACCGCTCACACTGTGCCTTTCACTAGTAATTTTCCTAGACTGTTGCACTTCATCCACAATACTCTCAGACCTCAGATCAGCACTTTGCTTTTTCACCAGTTCACTCTGGCGGGCCATCCTAATAGCCCCGTCTAACGTTAAATCAGGCTCTAACTGCAGCTTCAGGGAGACTTCAGCATCTGCAATTCCAATAACTATTCTGTCTCTGATTTGCTCTTCTTTAGCAACACCAAACTCACAGAATTCAGCTAATTCATACAGGCTGCGCACAAATGACTCCACAGATTCTCCCACACGCTGATTACGTTTGTGAAAACAAGCTCTCTCATGAATCACATTTCTTTTGGGCACAAAGTGGGCACTTGAGTTTATCCATAACTATATCAAAGTTAACTTCTTCCCCTTCTTGGAAAGTAAAAGCATTGAACACTGGCTCTACATCTTTCCCCATAGAATATAAAAGAGAATTAACTTGTACTTCACCACTCTCCTTGTTCAGTTTGGATGCAATCCTGAAGCGCTGAAACCGCTGACGCCATGTGGGCCAAGCTGCAGGCTGAGAAAAGTCAAAAGGCTCAGGTGGGGTAAACTTTGACATTGCAATCGATCAGAAACAGAAGCGCAGTCCAGAACTTCTGACACCATGTCATGAGATGCAGGACATATGCAGGACACAGCAATGATGGTACAACTCTATTTTATTACAGAGCATAGCAATACACATCCAGACAGGTTGATTGTACTAAACTAACTGCGACACAGACACCGGACCTAAGCCCCGCCCACATGCTAGTGACATCACATCCTGCTATCATCACATAACCTGTCTGCCTGCTCTGACGAGGCGGACAGACATTGCGGGAAATACGATCAGGTTGATTGACACCTCCTGCTAGTAGTCGACTGTCCGCGAATCTGCAGGGGGGTAGCGTTGCACCAGCAGCTCACAAGAGCTGCTGATGCAATGCTGAATGCGGAGAGCGTATTGCTCTCCTCATTCAGCGATGTCTGTCGGACATGATCCGCTCATCGGATCATGTCCGACAGAGGGTTGATAAATCAGCCCCTTAGTGTGCAGGGGGCAGAGAGTATCTTTTGTTTTATTTGTGACACAGAGGATGTTCATAAATTTATTTGCAGTGATTACCAGAGGACTGTCAGGGAGCTATATTTTTATGGCAGTAGGAACGTACATTACTTGCTGTATATATATTTAAGGGCTTAATCACATCTGGAAATTCACTCATGCCAATCGTGCCTGAAGGCTGAGCGCAGGATGTGAATAGCCCCCGACTTCTTCAGCGCGATTGGCGCTAAGGGTAGAGTCCGATGTCCGAGATGGAGGACGACATAACACTTTGTTTTGGCGAGCCCTTACTCTCCGCCCAGAGCTCCGTTCTGCGCTCTGGCATCCAGTCTTAGAATATGTTAATTGGATGCCTTGGATGCTGTTTTAACTTTGTATGCTCCTTATGAGGGCTCCTGCTGTGTGACTGAGAGGTTCAGTCAGTCTTTATGTTTTTTCACTTTAAATAAAAATGCAATGGTATTGCACTGCTGGTGATAACTCTGTGCTTACAGAACATGATTTATCTGCGCACACAATGGTTACGTTACAATTGTTGCTAGGTCTGTAGTCTGTTACCCACAATGACATCAATGTTATGTTCTTTATGAGGTAATCAAAAGTCCACAGCACCAGGTAAGAAAAAGTATCTTCTTTATTGAATGGTTAAAAGCATACAAAACAGGTATGCGACGTTTCGAGACCGCAGTCTCTTAATCATGCATACATAGTAATGCACCTGTCTCTTAATTTAAAGGTAGTATCAACCAATCACATTAAGGATCCAAAATAACACACCTTATGCTGGGAATAACCCTTTCACTACTTACTTAAACATATGAATACAATTGTGATCCAAGTGTGTGGATACTGCCATCTATAGATAGGTATAAGTAATTAAAAACAATATATATACATAGGCTTACCATAATTTTTAGAGGTGAAACTGGGACCACCTGGTGCGGTGCCAGTGGGGGTGTGGTCAGGAGCGTGGTCAAGGGGGCGTGGCAATTACCGGTCCCTTTTAAAGTAGTAGCTTTTATGTGTGTAATGTTTTCGTGGATACTCTACCCTTCCTCAGTCAAACAAGTGAATCACACAGTTTAAATAGACCATAACACCACCCCCTAGTGAAAAAGGCACCATTATGTTGTCATGGCAAATAAATCACTAATCTAAATCTCAGATTCTAAATAATGCCAAACATAAAGCATAATTATCACTTTCATAATTATCAATTTCACAAATTAATATCTGCAGTGTAATATGTGTTTTATGTGTCTAATTAAGGAACAGAGCCAAATACTGATAAGGCATAAATACAACAATGAATGAAAGTAAAAAAGAAACACGTACCCGCTAAAGCTGTTTAAGAAGCTACTCTATACCATAATGCAGGAAGATTATAGCCAAAATTCTATCCTGCATGAAGTAAAGCAAGATCCAGGCCAAAAATCCTGCCTGTCTGTACTTCCTAGTCATACCCATATGATTCCCCTAAAGGTGTATTACCGGCAATGTCACCAGAGGTCGGCGGGGGGTGTTAAATTCTTAGAAAAATAAACCAAGTAGTACTACAAAATTAAAAAAAAACCCCTATGCTGCTCACTCAGCCTGTATTACTAAATGTAAACTTTGAAGGACACTAACGTTAAGCTAAGCAGGGCTGTATGTAACAAAGTACCAGCATCTAACTATGCTGAAGAGCCACAGTCCAGTCATTTTGAATAATGTGTCTGGGTTTCAGGTGGTCTGAAACCCGGACACATGATTTGAAAACCTGGAGGTGGCAACCCTACTGGGACAGAATGAACAACTGGGTGGGACACTGGGACAGCGCCTCCAAACCGGGACAATCCCAGTAAAAGTGGGACATCTGGTAAGCCTATATATACATAAAGACTAGGTAAATTACAAGTGAAATACAGGTAAAAAGCAAATGTACATATACAGAAATATTATTTTCTCTCAATTTCACACCTCTTTTTATTTAAAGACTTAAATGTTTATTTATGTATATGTTAGAGATATTAATACTTTATTGTACTCAATGTCTTGACTTTTTGTCATAATCATATAAAGTGTGTGATATTGTAGCAATCATGTATTGACTGTAGATTTATTAACCACTCTGAACCATGGGAATAAATTCATGATATAATGATCATGAATATAAATAGAGGAGTAAGTCAACCAGAACAAAGTTTTTAAAGATTTTTAAAGGTTTAAAGTGAGTTTGCTCAGAGGAAGACCGACAGATCCCATTCTCTATTTAACCCCTTCGGGTACATGGAATCCAACTTGTGGATCCAAAATGCCTCTCTTTGTTTTAAGAGCATTTCTCTGTTGCCTCCCCCTCTGAGCACTCCCACTTGATCTATAATTTGCCAACGTAACTGGCTAATTTGATGGCCGTATTCCACAAAATGGCAAGCTACTGGTGCCTTATCATCTTTCTTTCTGAAGTTTGACTTGTGTTGATTGAGCCTATTTCTCATGCTTTGGGTCGTTTCACCTATATAAATCCGGGCACACGGGCATTTAATTATATACACCACATATGTAGATTCACATCAGTAATAAGATTGTAACTTAAATTTATGATCATTTATAGGGTGTACAAATTCCTTGCCCTTAATAACAGAATTACAATTACCACACCCTAAACATGGGTAACAACCAACATTCTTCTCGGTGATATATCTTTCTTTATTTGTCTGTTTAGATCCTAAGTCAGATTTAACTAAAAAATCACCAAGATTTTTAACTCGCTTGTGGGCCATAATAGGTTTATTCTGCAATGCTTTTATTTCTTTGTTACAATCCTGGATGATATGCCAGTGCCTTCTTATAATATTAGATATCTTATTACTGTACTCATTGTGTTGGGATATAAAAATCAATTTATCATCTTTAGCTTATTTAGCTTTATTTCTATCCCTTACTTTGTGCAGATTCTGTATCTCTTGATTAATTAGCACTGCTGGATACCCTCTATCTAGAAACTTTTTGCCCATTTCCTTAAACCTTGCTGTTTTGATCTCTTGCTCACTTACAATTCTATCCACTCTAATTAGTTGACTCCTAGGCAATGAGTACTTCAATCTATTGTTATGAAAGCTATCGTACCTCAAAAGAGTATTGCGATCTGTTTCTTTGCAATGTATATCAACTTTCAGTTCGGTACCCTTTTTGTAAACCTCAGTGTCCAAAAACACCATCCTTTCTTCACTTAAATTTAAAGTGAACTCAAAGCCTGCTACCTCAAGATTAATCTCTTCTACAAAACGAACCAGGGAGTCCCTGCTGCCCCACCATATGCCAAAGATGCCATCTATGAATCTCCACCAGGTGGCGCCATACTTTAGAAAAAGCTGATTATTATAGACAAACTTCTCTTCAAAAAAATTAATGTAAAGGTTGGCATATGATGGGGCAGCATTAGACCCCATGGCCGTTCCCTTCTTTTGTATATACCAAGAATCCCTAAAGATGAAATAGTTGTAGAACAACACCACTCTCAGTAATTCCTCAAAAAAATCAATTTGTTGTAAATTATATTCTCCTGATGTTATTAATATTTGTCTTATTATGCCAATGCCACTTTCGTGTTTTATTGAGGTGTATAAACTCTTTACATCAAGTGTGTAAATTATGCATTTAGAGCAATCTAATTCTAATGTAGATAATTTATTAATAAAGTCCCTTGTATCCTTAATATATGAGGACATTCTTTCTACATAAGGTTTCAGCAATTTATCCAAAAAAACAGCTATATTAGAAAATGCAGATTCTACATTGGAAACAATGGGTCGCCCTGGGGGATTTTGCATGTTTTTATGTACCTTAGGTACGGTATAAAAAATGGGGGTTCTTGGATGCTCTCTGTATAAATATTCACCCATTGTTTTATCAATAATACCTGCTCTTGTGGCATTGGTTATAATACGTTTGATTTCTTTCTGGATTTTGAAAATAGGGTTGGTATCTAACTTTTGATAGGTGTCAGTATCTTGTAGCTGTGTCAAAATCTCATTTATATAATATTCTTTATCTAGGACTATGGTTGCTCCGCCCTTGTCCGCTCTTTTAATGATGATTTCATTATATTTTTGTTTAATAGTTTTAATGGCCTTTCGTTCATCCTTAGATAAATTCAAGTTTTTCCTTTTGCTATTTTTGGTCACTTTCGTTTCTAATTCTGTGATATCAAACATGACCAATTTTATGAAGGTATCTAAACTACTGTTTTGTACCTGAGGTGTGAATG
Source organism: Bombina bombina (assembly GCF_027579735.1). Lineage (NCBI taxonomy): Eukaryota > Metazoa > Chordata > Amphibia > Anura > Bombinatoridae > Bombina > Bombina bombina. Next base: position 1,126,727,787 of record NC_069499.1, on the reverse strand, counting down.
TACTCTTTTTGTATAAATTATACCTTTTTGGAGTGATAGCATAACATTTGTCAGATTTACTTAACATATCATTTATACCAGTATGTTTATTACCAAAAAACATTTTCAATTTTATACTTCTAAAGAATCTAAACAAATCCTTATTTAGCTCAAAGAAGTCCAGTTCTTTGTAAGGGCAAAAGGATAACCCCTTTTCTAAAAGTTCGTACTCACTGTTCTCCAACTTGATTTTAGAAATGTTTATTACTGTTTGCGGGGCTTCCGATTGCCTTGTCCCCTCGTCTTCATCCACTTGGACTGGTCTCCGCCGGTGTTTCCTTCCGCCTCTGTGGCTCCGTCTTCGCTGCTGGATAAAAAAGGGGATGATGATCCGGATGACGTTTCCGATGTAACACCGCCCCCTTCCTTGAGTCTCTGCTGTTGATTGGTATAGCGCCCTTGGCGTCGCTGTGACGTAGTAGGGAATCCTCTCTGTGTCTCAAAATAACCCGACCTCCACTTGTACACTCTGCCTCTCATATAGTCGTCTTCATCGCGGACAAATTTTAACCGCTTGCGTTCCTGAATCTGCTTTTTCAGGTTAGATATTTTTTCATCTGTTTTCTTCAGGAATTCGTCCAGGGCTTCAGCTGTTAACGACTTTATCAATTCGTTTCTGCAGGTTTCTATATCTTTTTCTTGTTGTTCCACATCTTTAAGTAGATACTCTACGGTCAGGGTTATTAAATCATAACTGCATTTATTCAAAATTGCCTCGAATTTATCGCAGTATTCCTCATTCTCTCGTAGTAATGTGGGGAGGGTGTTCATCCGTAGGCCTCTCGGAATCCTTTTAACCCTATGGTATTCGGATAAGGTTGTGATATGTAAATCCCAAGCTACATTCTTGCTCTTTAAATTTTCACATTTTTTCTCATGGTCTTGGATAGGTATGGTTTTTAAAAAGTCTCTAGATCCTCTGGTCAAAGTGGTAATACGTGCTGCTTCCATTTCAGTGTACATGAATACTTTGTTACCATCTGTCTTTTGCTGCTTTTCCATGTTTAAGGATAATATCCGTATTCAAATGTCCTTAATCTTTACCCTCCTGCTCGAGTCCCCAGTCGCTCATATAGATACAGCACTGTAGGGTGAGACCGGCACCGGGTAATGCCTTCCTAGGCTCTGATGCAGAGTGGTTAAGATGGCGACCTCCAGCTCCACAGTATAAAGTAATCAAAAGTCCACAGCACCAGGTAAGAAAAAGTATCTTCTTTATTGAATGGTTAAAAGCATACAAAGCAGGTATGCAACGTTTCGAGACCGCAGTCTCTTAATCATGCATACATAGTAATGCACCTGTCTCTTAATTTAAAGGTAGTATCAACCAATCTTTATGAGGGGGAGCACTGAGGGGGATGTAGGAGCGTTATCTCTTAGGCTAGTGCCTTTATTGTCTGGGCTGCATATCATAGTGCCGGTACTCGGTGGTGCCATTTTCACGGCTCTGTGGTGGTGCGCGGGTTAAACACTCTTTTCCCCGCCACAGGCAGCCTTCTGGCACACATTCAGCTATGATCCTGCAGATCGATGTAAACTGCTTTTTTATGTGTGTAACTGCGCAACTGGTGACTCTACAATCTCATATCCACCTGTGAGTTTAGCTCTCACACAAGTATTTTGATCCTTCAGGGCTTGCAGTTAGAGCTATCCCTTATTGTGTTACATTAAAGTAATACTGTTCATTATGAATCCTTACGTTAAAGGGACAGTCTATATTAAAAATGTTATTGTTTAAAAAGATAGATAATGCCTTTACTACCCATTCCCCGACACTGAACAACCAAAATTGTTAGATTAATATACTTTATAACATTTAAACCTCTAAATTTCTGCCTGTTTCAAAGGCTCTATTGACAGCCACTTAATCACATGCTTTTGTATTTGCTCTTCACAACAAGAGACTGCTAGTTCATGTGGGCCATATAGATAGCAATCATCTAGATTATGAGTTTTGCACTAAACAAGGTGAGAAACTAACACCAAAAAAGTTGCATTATTTTACCCTCCATAGCGCTCCCATTTCGAGTTACTGAAAAGCCTTCTTGTGCGTGCGATATGGTGGTGTTAAGCTCCATACCGCACAAAAGCCAAGGGCTGCTTTGACGTGCTAGTGCACACTTTCCCCCATAGATATAAATGGGGAGAGAGTGTTAGACAAAAAACTAACACCTGAATTGCGGAATAAAAAATCTCCGTAATGCAACCCCATTGATGTCTATGGGGAAAGAAAAGTTAAGTTTAAATCTAACACCCTAACATAAACCCCAAGACTAAACACCCCTAATCTGCTGCCCCCGACATCCCTGACACCTAAATAAAGGTATTAACCCCTAATCTGCCGCTCCCCCGACATCACCGCGACTATATAAAGTTATTAACCCCTATTCCGCCACTCCCTGACATCGCCGCCACTATAATAAAGTTATAAACCCCCAAACCTCCGGCCTCTCACATCTCCGCAACTAGATAAACCTATTAACCCCTAAACCGCCGGCCCCCCACAACGCAAAATACTAAATTAAACTATTATCCCCTAAAACTAACACCCCTCTAACTTTAAATTAAAATTACAATATAACTATATTAAATAAATAAAAACTTACCTGTGAAATAAAAATAAACCTAAAATTAAACTATAAATTAACTAACCTTACTATTCTAATAAAATAAATAATACTACCAATTAAAATATCTAAATTACAAATTTAGAAAATCTAATCCTACGAAAGAATTAAAAAAATCTAAAATTACAAAAAATAATAAACACTAAATTACAAAAACTAAAAAACACTAAGGTCACAAAAAATAATAAATTAAATTATCAAAAATAAAAATAATTACACCTAATCTAACAGCCCTATAAAAATAAAAAAGCCCCCCAAAATAAAAACACCCCCCTAGCTTAAAAGGGCCTTTTGTAGGGCATTGCCCTAAGTTAAACAGCTCTTTTACCTGTAAAAAGAAAATACAAAGTCTCCCCAACAGTAAAACCCACCACCCAACCAACCCCCAAAATAAAATAAAAAACTAACTCTAAAAAAAAACTAAGCTACTCATTGCCCCTAATGGGGAATTTGTATGGGCATTGCCCTTAAAAAGGCATTCATCTCTTTTTCATTGCCCTTAAAATGGCATTTAGCTCTTTTTCAAAAGCCCAAACCCTAATCTGAAAAAAAACACCCCAAAAATAAAATAAAATACCTAAAACTAACCCCAGAATATCTACTCACGGTTGCTGAAGTCTGGACATTCAGGTGGTGACATCTTCATCCATCGTGGGGGCGCCTTCTATCTTCATCCAGGCGCATGGTAGCAGAGCAGTAAAAGACATCCAGCATGGAGCGTCCTCTTCATACGGTCCCCCGCTGTACACTGAAGCTTCAATGCAAGGTAGCCGTTTCAAAATGGCGTACCTTTTATTATTATTGGCTGATTTGATTCTTCAAATTTAAATCAAATTCAAATCAGCCAATAGGATGAGAGCTTCTAAAATCCTCAGTAGCTCTCATCCTATTGGCTTTTTCTTCTACAAGATACGACGAGTCCAGGGATTTCATCCTTACTTGTGGGATATTATCCTCCTGCTAACAGGAAGTGGCAAATGAGCACCACAGCAGAGCTGTATATATAGCTCCTCCCTTCCCCTCCACCCCCAGTCATTCTCTTTGCCTGTGTTTGTACTAGGAAGAGGTAAAGTGAGGTGTTAGTTTTAGTTTCTTCAATCAAGAAGTTTTTTATTTAAATGGTACCGGTGAGTACTATTTCCCTCAGGGGGATATAGAAGAAGATTCTGCCCTGAGGTTAATGATCTTAGTGGATGTAACTAAGATCCATGTTGGTTCCCAAAGAGCTTCTAAAGGTAGTACAAGAAAGATCTTCAGTGTTGAGAACGGTTTAATGCTACAAGCAGCATTGAGGTATGTTCAGTCCTTTATTCTGAGGAGACTTGGTGTATCAGAACTGGCTGACATGTTTTTTCCCTGCAAGAGAAAGGGGTAAGCAGTAGATCTGGAAACAGAGGGTATTACTGAAAACCTGTATGTATTATTTGTTTACATGATACTGGGCTTTATGCATATTGCAGCATTTATCAGGGTGCAATAACAGAGACACTGGGAGAGGCAGCTTAATGTTTGGTTTTTATTAGTGAATAACAACGTTTCCATAGCTGTTTTTTATAAGGTTTATGTTGGGGACCACAATGGCTTTTGGCTAAAACCACTTCCCATGCGGTTGTATAGTCCTGAGGTAAAGATCGTCCAGATGGGCGGGGCCTATTTTCGCGCGCTCAGACGTGCAGTTCATCTGGCTGTGAAGGCAGCAGGCATTAGATCCGGATGAGTCTACACTGATGTCCTGTTAACCGGATTGTTAGAAAGGTCCTTTTTGCAGTTCCCTGGGGGCAGGTAGGCACCACAGCAGAGCTTTGGCGAGGTGCAGGGGGTCGTTTTTTTAAAGTAAAATATATTTTTTGCTGATCGTTTAAAGTTTAAATTTTGCACTTTTGACTCAGGGTGCAATAATTTTTGGCACTATTGTGTATGTTTTGCTAATTAGATAGCGTTATTTAACGTTTTTAGGAAGTTTGAAAAAATTGTGCGCTTTTTTATTTCTTAAAGACGCAGGAGCTACACGTTTTTCTAAAAACTGTTTAATTCAATAAATAAAGTGTTTAACGACTATTGTGTTTATTACTAGTCTGTTCACATGTCTGACATTGAGGAAACTCATTGCTCTATGTGTTTTGGAAGCCCATTGTGGAACCCCCTCTTACATTGTGTACCTCTTGTACTGAAAGGGCCTTACATTGTAAAAAGCATATTTTAGGTGAAGAAAGTATGCCTAAGGATGATTCTCAGGCTGAAGAGAATCAGGATATGCCATCCAATTCTCCCCAAGTGTCACAACCTTTAATGCCCAGTACCTCTAGTGCGTCTAATTCTTTTTACTCTGAAGGAGATGGCTGCAGTTATGTCAACTAACCCTTAAAGAGGTATTATCTAAATTACCAGTGTTGCAGGGTAAACGCAGTAGGTCAGGTATTAATGTGAATACTGAATCCTCTGATGCTTTATTAGCTATTTCCGATGTACCCTCACAGTGCTCTGAGTTTTGGGTCAGGGAATTGCTGTCTGAGGGAGAAATTTCAGATTCAGGAAATGTGTTATCTCAGATAGATTCGGCACGTGATGTCCTTTAAATTTAAGCTTGAACACCTCCGCATGTTACTTCGGGAGGTCTTAGCGACTCTGGATGATTGTGATACTATTGTGATACCACCAGAGAGAAATTGTGTAAGATGGACAAATATCTAGAGGTGCCTACTTACACTGATGTTTTTTCCAGTTCCTAAAAGAATTTCGGAAATTGTTAAAAAGGAATGGGATAGACCAGGTATAACCGTTCTCGTCCCCCTCCTAATTTTAAGAAAATGTTTCCTATATCAGACGCCATTCGGGATTCTTGGCAAACGGTCCCTAAGGTAGAAGGAGCTATTTTCTACCCTGGCTAAGCGTACAACTGTACCTATTGAGGACAGTTGTGCTTACAAAGACCAAATGGATAAAAAGGGTCTTCTAAAGAAATTATTTATTCATCAGGGTTTCCTTTTACAACCTACGGTTTGCATTGTTCCAGTAACTACTGCAGCAGCTTTTTGGTTTGAGGCTCTAGAAGAGTCTCTGAAGGTTGAGACTCCTTTAGATGACATCTTAGATAGAATTAAGGCTCTCAAGCTAGCTAATTCTTTTATTACTGATGCCGCTTTTCAAATTGCTAATTAGTGGCGAAAAATGCAGGTTTTGCCATTTTAGCGCGTAGAGCGTTATGGCTCAAATCTTGATCTGCTGATGTGCCATCAAAATCTAAGCTTTTAGCTATTCCTTTTAAAGGTAAGACCCCATTTGTGCCTGAATTGAAGGAAATCATTTCTGATATTACTGGAGGTAAAGGTCATGCCCTACCTCAGGATAAGTTTGTTAAGATGAGGGGGTAAACAAAATAATTTTCGTTCTTTTCGAAACTTTAAAGGAGGACCCTCTGCTTCCTCTTCCTCCACAAAGCAGGAAGGGAACTTTGCTCAATCCAAGTCAGTCTGCAGACCCAACCAGGCTTGGAATAAAGGTAAACAATCCAAGAAGCCCGCTGCTGCTACAAAGACAGCATGAAGGGGCGGCCCCCGATCCGGGACCAGACTTAGTAGGGGGCAGACTTTCTTTCTTTGCCCAGGTTTGGGCAAGAGACGTTCAGGACCCTGGGCACTGGAAATCGTGACCCACGGGTATCAACTGGAATTCAAGGATTTTCTCCCAAGAGGGAGATTTCATCTTTCTCGATTATCTGTAGACCAGATAAAAAGAGAGGCATTCTTACGCTGTGTAAAAGACCTCTCTACCATGGGAGTAATTTGCCCCGTTCCAAAACTGGAACAGGGGCTTTACTCAAATCTTTTCGTGGTTCCCAAAAAAGAGGGAACTTTCAGACCCATTTTAGATCTCAAGTGTCTAAACAAGTTTCTCAGAGTTCCATCATTCAAGATGGAAACTATACGAACAATCTTACCAATGATCCCGGATGGTCAATTTATGACTACCGTGGACTTGAAGGATGCATACCTTCATATCCCTATTCACAAGGATCATCATCATTTCCTAAGGTTTGCTTTCCTGGACAAACATTACTAGTTTGTGGCTCTTCCCTTCGGGTTGGCCACAGCACCCAGAATCTTCACAAAGGTTCTAGGGTCTCTTCTAGCGGTTCTCAGACCATGGGGCATTGCAGTGGCGCCTTATCTGGACAATATTCTGATTCAGGTGTCAACTTATCATATGACAAAATCTCACACGGATATAGTATTGTCTTTCCTGAGAACTCACGGTTGGAAGGTGAACATAGAAAAGAGTTCACTAGTTCCACAGACAAGGGTTCCCTTCTTGGGGACTCTGATAGACTCGGTAGACATGAAAATATTTCTGACGGAGGTCAGAAAAACAAAGATTCTAAATACTTGCCGAGCACTTCAGTCCATCCTTGGCCATCAGTGGCTCAGTGTATGGAGGTCATTGGATTAATGGTAGCGGCAATGGACATCATTCCGTTGGCCCGCTTTCATCTCAGACCACTGCAGCTGTGCATGCTCAGACAGTGGAATGGGGACTATGCGATTTTATCTCCTCAGATAAATCTGGATCAAGAGACCAGAGACTCTCTTCTTTGGTGGTTGTCGCTGGATCATCTGTCCCAGGGGACTTGTTTCCGCAGACCCTCATGGGTGATAGTGGCAACGGACGCCAGCCTACTGGGCTGGGGTGCAGTCTGGAATTCCCTGAAGGGCTCAGGGGTGTTTGGACTCAGGTGGAGTCTCTACTCTTCCAATCAATATTCTGGAACTGAGAGCAATCTTCAATGCGCTTCAGACGTGGCCTCAGTTGGCCTTGGCCAAATTCATCAGATTCCAGTCAGACAACATCACGACTGGGGCATATATCAATCATCAAGGGGGAACAAGGAGTTTCTTAGCGATGATGGAAGTATCCAAGATAATCCAATGGGCAGAAGCCCACTCTTGTTATCTGTCGGCAATTTTCATCCCACGAGTAGAAAACTGGGAAGCGGATTTTCTAAGTCGTCAGACTTTTCATCCGGGGGAGTGGGAACTCCATCCGTGGGGTGTTTGCCTCATTTATTCGCCAAAGGGGCAGACCGGAACTGGATCTGATGGCATCTCGTCAGAATGCCAAGCTTCCACGTTACAGATCCAGGTCAAGGGATCCCAAGGCCGAACTGATAGATGCCTTGGCAGTGCCTTGGTCGTTCAGCCTAGCCTATGTGTTTTCACCATTTCCTCTCCTTCCACGCGTGATTGCTCGAATCAAACAGGAGAGAGCTTTAGTAATCCTGATAGCGCCGGACTTGGTATGCGGATCTAGTGGACATGTCTTCTCTGCCACCGTGGAAACTTCCTTTTAGACAGGACCTTCTCATTTAAGGTCCTTTCCAACATCCAAATCTAAATTCTCTGCAGCTGACTGCTTGGAGATTGAACGCTTGATTCTATCTAAGCGAGGATTCTCTGATTCGGTCATCGATACATTGATACAGGCTAGAAAGCCTGTCACTAGAAAAATATATCATAAGATATGGCGTAAATATCTTCATTGGTGTGAATCCAAGGATTACTCATGGGAGTAAGAGTTAGGATTCCCAGGATTCTGTCTTTTCTCCAAGAAGGATTGGAGAAAGGGTTATCAGCAAGTTCCTTAAAGGGACAAATTTTTGCTTTGTCAGTTTTGCTTCACAAACGTCTGGCAGATGTGCCAGATGTTCAGTCCTTTTGTCAGGCTCTATCTAGAATTAAGCCTGTATTTAGACCAATTACTTCTCCCTGGAGTTTGAATTTAGTTCTTCGAGTTCTTCAAGGGGTTCCGTTTGAACCCATGCATTCCATAGATATTAAATTGTTATCTTGGAAAGTTCTGTTTTTAGTTGCTATTTCTTCTGCTCGAAGAGTTTCTGAGCTTTCACCGTTACAGTGTGATTCACCTTATCTTATCTATCATTCTGATAAGGTGGTTTTACGTACCAAACCTGGATTTCTTCCTAAGGTTGTTTCAAATAAGAATATTAATCAGGAAATTGTTGTTCCTTCCTTGTGTCCTAATCCTTCTTCTAAGAAGGAGCGTCTGTTACATAACCTGGACGTGATCCATGCCTTAAAGTTTTACTTACAGGCAACCAAGGATTTCCGTCAATCATCTTCATTATTCATTGTTTATTCTGGAAAGCGTAGGGGTCAGAAAGCTACGGCTACCTTTCTTTCTTTTTGGCTGAGGAGTATCATCCGCCTGGCATATGAGACTGCTGGACAGCAGCCTCCTGAAAGAATTACGGCTCATTCTACTAGGGCTGTGGCTTTCACATGGGCCTTTAAAAACAATGCATCTGTTGAACAGATTTGTAAGGTTGCAACTTGGTCGTCCCTTCATACTTTTTCCAATTTTTCCAAATTTGATACTTTTGCTTCTTCTGAGGCTGTTTTTGGGAGAAAAGTTCTTCAAGCAGTGGTGCCTTCCGTTTAGGTCTCTGTCTTGTCCCTCCCGTTTCATCCGTGTCCTGTAGCTTTGGTATTGTATCCCACAAATAAGGATGAAATCCGTGGACTCGTCGTATCTTGTAGAAGAAAAGGAAATTTATGCTTGCCTGATAAATTGATTTCTTCTACGATACGACGAGTCCACGCACCTCCCTGCCATTTTAAGACAGATTATTTTTATTTTTACAACTTCAGTCACCTCTGCACCTTTTAGCTTTTCCTTTCTCTTCCTAAAACCTTCGGTCGAATGACTGGGGGTGGAGGGGAAGGAAGGAGCTATATATACAGCTCTGCTGTGGTGCTCTTTGCCACTTCCTGTTAGCAGGAGGATAATATCCCACAAGTAAGGATGAAATACGTGGACTCGTCGTATCATAGAAGAAATCAATTTATCAAGCAAGCATAAATTTCCGTTTTTGAACAGTCAACAGGATTTTAGAAGCTCTCATCCTATTGGCTGATTTGAATTTGAAGAATCAAATCAGCCAATTGGAATGCAAGGTATACTATTTTGAAACGGCTACCTTGCATTGAAGCTTCAGTGTACGGCAGGGACCATATGAAGAGGACGCTCTGTGCTGGATGTCTTTGCTGCTCCGTGCCGCTGGGATGAAGATAGAAGACTCCCTTGCGATGGATGAAGATGTCGCCGCATGGATGAAGACTTCTCGCTGCATGGATGTCTGGACTTCAGCAATTGTGAGTAGATATTCTGGGGTTAGTGTAAGGTATTTTATTATTTTTTTGGGGTGTTTTTTTTTTCATATTAGGGTTTGGGCTTTTGAAATAGAGCTAAATGAAAAAGTGCTGAATGCCCTTTTAAGGGCAATGCCCATACAAATGCCCCTTTAGAGACAATGGGTAGCTTAGGTTTTTTCTTAGAGTTAGGTTTTTTTATTTTGGGGGGTTGGTTGGTGGGTTTTTCTGTTGGGTGACTTGTATTTTTTTTTTACTGGTAAAAGAGCTATTTATTTAGTTGCAGAGATGTGAAAGGCCAGAGGTTTAGGGGTTAATAGGTTTATTTAGTTGCAGAGATGTGGGAGGCTGTAGGTTTAGGGGTTAATAACTTTATTATACTGGCGACGATGTCGGGGAGCGGTGGAATAGGGGTTAATAACTTTATTATAGTGGCGGTGATGTCAGGGAGTGGCGGAATAGGGGTTAATAACTTTTATTAGTGTCGGCGATGTCGGGAGCGGCAGATTAGGGGTGCGGAATGGACATTGCATTACAGGCTAAAATGCTTGCGGTATACCGACACGACTCGCAATAGCTGCGTTACTGCAACTACGCTGAAATTGACCCTTTTTTCATTGTTAAAAGCTGTAACGAAAAACTCGTAATCTAGGTGTATGTGTTCACGCCTGAGAAGTTATTTAAGAGTTAGCAAAACACAGTACTAACTGCAAGTCAATTAGATAATAAATATAAAGTCATGTGATCAGGGGGGGCTGTCAGAAGATGCTTAAATAAAAGGTAATCAGAGAGGTAAAAAGTATATTAATATAACTGTGTTGGTTATGCAAAACTGGGGAATGGGTAATAAAAGGATTATCTAAACAATAACATTTCTATTGTAGACTGTCCCTTTAAAGTAATGTTTAGTACACTGCACATATATCCGGTTTGTTCCCTGGTCATTATGAGTACTTGGCTGACATCTAGTGGCTGTTATACATTTGACACCTTGTGCTTAACATATTCAGTGGTTCTGAGGATAGCAATGAAGCTTTTCTCTCTTTTAGTATTACCAGATCAGACAACTAATGCTGTCTCTCCTGCTAATGGCAGTGAGGGTCCACGGAAACATTCATTACCTATGGGAAATACTTATCTTGGCCTCCAGGAGGAGGCAAAGGCACCCCAAACAGAACATTTAAATATCTCTTCCACTTCCCCTACTTCCTCAGTAATTCTTTGCCTTCATCTACAGGAGGATGGCTGAGAGACGTGCTCTGCTGCAAATGTATTTTAATGTTCTAAATTGATTTTTTTTCTCAAGAAAATGCAGGGCAGCTGTTAGTAGCCATGTAATTCTCTTAGAGTTTTGGTGAATGTTAGCCTCTGGATGTCGCTGGGAAGTTTCCTATGCTTCCTTCTAGTATACTTATGCTACCCTCCCCATCAGACAACCAGTATTAGTTGCACTGCTTTCCTTTACTCCACAGGTCCCTGTTAGGATGAAGTTTCTTCTTTCAGACCTGGAACTGCTGTGAAGGCTGGAAAAAAAATCCATTTAGATGATCCATTTATATAGCACAATGTTGCCAATAATGAGATATTTGCTGAGAAGTAAGACAAATTTGCACATAACTGGATGCAGTTGCTCCAATTAAGGAAAAACAAATTATCCAATTAAGTGCACAACAAAAGGTTTATAAGGGAACCTAAGGACACCACTATCATCAGCTGCTTGAGAAAGACTGGAAACCCAGCCGAAACGCGAAGCTGAAATCAATAGGAGAATACACCATTTACAGATCTGCTCAGAAGACAGCCGGGAATCGTTAGCACAGGAGCAACGTGTTTGGACACACCTTCACAAGTCAAGTGGTCATGCTGCGTTGGCAGTTTCTACGGATATCCACGGCACTCACAGGATCCATGATAGAGGCTAACACATTAACCACGCTCAAAGAAGTGCTACAAAGATCCGGTCAGCAGATATAGTCTGTAACTATTCTAGAAATAAGGCTTTTACCGGTAATCACCATATCATAAACTGCTGTCTCTTCCTGGATATTTTTTAACACTGATTTATAACTTATTCTATGGTATGTCCCCCATCTAAACTGCTGTCTCTTCCTGTTTTTTTTTTAAACACTGCTTTATAACTTATTCTATGGTATGTCCCCCATCTAAACTGCTGTCTCTTCCTGGATATTTTTTAACACTGCTTTATAACTTTTTCTATGGTATGTCCCCCATCTAAACTGCTGTCTCTTCCTGGATATTTTTTAACACTGCTTTATAACTTTTTCTATGGTATGTCCCCCATCTAAACTGCTGTCTCTTCCTGGATCTTTTTAACACTGCTTTATAACTTTTTCTATGGTATGTCCCCCATATAAACTGCTGTCTCATCCTGGATCTTTTTTAACACTGCTTTATAACTTATTCTATAGTATGTCCCCCATCTAAACTTCCTTCTATGCCTGTATCTGATCACATCCTGTCCCCAGCATTTGCATTTCCTATTTTTTTTAACTTAGCTTAATTAATTGACTAATCCCCACACAATTTTGTTTTATGTGCATCTATCCCTTAGATCTAGTTTTAGTTCTTAATTGTCTCACCTGTGTGTCACTCATCTCCCTGTCTCCACTCAGTTAATTGATTTAACTCAGCTGTCTGCAGAAGCCCTATCAATTTAAGATCAGCTTTAGGGATAACATTTGCTGGGTTTAGCATTTGCAGAGAACACTATCTCTCAGCTGCCATCTCTCTAAGTGACATCTTTAAGTGGCAGTTCAAGAATTGAACAAGATTTGAAGAAGATTTGGGGCAAGCTAAATATTTTAAATTTAAAACAAAGATTTTGTACTTAAAATTCTGCTATGTTTTCCGAACTGCTTTTCCTTTTAACAGCCTCATGCCTACTCCAGAGGCATGCTCACATGTTCATACCTTACTCTTCTCCACAGGCAGTTTATATAGGCCCTCTCTCCTTTCCTCTCCTTACCTTAGCTCTCATGAACTACTTTCTATTTTAAAATCTATGTCACTAAACTGCACCACCTCACAGAAATACCCCCACTGCTATAAATCTCATTCTCATCTACTCTTACTTTCCATCTTGCTGCTATTAGCATCAGGTGGTGACATCTCTCCAAATCCTGGGCCCACTCTCATTCCCACCATTACCCAATCATGCACTCCTTTTAGTAACTTTAATAAAAGCAACACACATAACCTCATTTCCATCAAATGCATCCCATACGCACACAATCCTTTCACTTGCGCACTATGGAACTCTCGCTCTGTCTGCAACAAACTTACAACCATTCAGGGCCTGTTTATTTCAAATGCTTTCACCCTTTTAGCAATTACCGAATACCAGGCTATCTCCTTCCGATACCGTTTCCACTGCTGCTCTCACACATGATGGTCTTCACTTTAGCCATACCCCTAGGCCAGGTTAGAAACATGGCGGCGGTGTTGGGTTCCTGCTCTCCCCCTCCTGCACTTATCAGTACCTACCTCCAATCCCATCTCTCTCCTTCTCTTCCTTTGAAGTCCACTGTATTCGCCTGTTCTCCCCCTCAAAGTGGCAGTCATCTATTGCCCTCCTGGACCTACCTCCTATTTCCTTGACAACTTTACCTCCTGGCTTCCTCACTTTCTCTCTACAAATATACCAACCCTAATTCTTGGGGACTTCAACATTCCCATTGACAACCCGTCTGCCCCTGCTGCCTCTAAACTTTTTTCACTCACATCCTCCTTCGGTCTCTCACAATCCACCCTATTCCCTACCCACCATGATGGACACTCCATCGACCTGGTATTTTCCTACCTATGTTCTATATCTGACCTCACCTGTCACCCTTTTCCCATTTCAGACCATCACCTGGTAACCTATAATATTAATGCAACAGCTAAATCCACTCCTCCATCCCGCCCCCGCAGCTGTAGAAATCTACAAGCTGTGGATCCGCTCCAATTTTCAAAAATTATTCAAGATCTCCTCCCTCACACTTCCACTATAACCTGCCCTGATCTCGCAACAACCCACTATAACAAAACTCTCTCCTCTGCACTAGACACACTTGCCCCTCCCCAGCTGCGCAAAACATCACGCCTTCAGTTGCAGCCCTGGCACTCCTAGCCAACACGTTATTTTCAAAAATGCTCCTGCACTGCTGAGCATGTCTGGAGGAAAACTCACTCTGAACCTGACTTCATACACTATAAGTTTATTCTTCACTTAGCCAAGCAAACCTACTTCTCTTCTCTTATATCTACTCTTTCCTTAAACCCTAAACAACTCTTCTCCACTTTTAACTCTGTCCTCTACCCTCCTGCTCCACCCATCTTTAGTGCTCAAGACCTGGCAGACTACTTTTTGAACAAAACACGTTCTATCCGGAGCAACATCCTTACACCAACCTGCAATATTCCATCAACAGGCCCAGTTACACCCTCTGCATCTTCCATCCAGCCACTGAGAAGGAAGTTTCCTCCTTATTATCTTCCTCACGCCTCACTACCTGCCTGCTCGAACCTATCCCTTCCCATCTAATAACCTACCTATCTTCCACCCTCACTCCTGCTCTTACCCACATCTTCAATCTATCTCTTTCTACCGGCTCATTCCCATCTTCTTTCAAACACGCAAAAGTCACTCCCATACTCAAAAAACCCTCCCTTGACCCTAATTCTCCTGAAAGCTACCACCCCATATCACTGCTTCCACTAACATCAAAACTCCTTGAAAAACTAGTTTACAATCGCCTAACCCACTTCCTGTCCGCCAACTCCTTGCTTGACCCCCTGCAATCCGGATTCCACTCCAAACACTCAACTGAGAGACTGCCCTTACCAAGGTTACTAACGATCTTCTCTCTGCTAAAAATATTGGACACTACTCCATACTCATCTTACTTGACCTCTCAGCTGCCTTTGACACAGTTGACCACCCCCTCCTCCTACAGACCCTAAGCTCTTTTGGCCTCTGTGACACTGCTCTTTCCTGGATTCACTCATCTTTCTCACAGGTCTTTTTCTGTGTCTTTTGCCGGCGACTCCTCCTCTCCAATGCCTCTGTCTGTTGGAGTACCTCAAGGATCTGTTCTGGGTCCTCTACTCTTCTCCATTTATACTTCTTCCTTGAGAATACTTATCAACAGTTATGGCTTCAAATATCACCTCTATGCTGATGACACCCAGATCTATCTCTCCACCCCTGCTCTCTCTCCCTCTGTTCTTTCTCATGTCAGCGACTGCTTATCTGGTATTTCTTCCTGGATGGCCTCTCACCACCTAAAGCTGAGCTCCTTCTTATCCCCCCTCAAGCTCTACACCGACTGACTTCTCTATCCCTGTTGATGGCATCACCATTTCCCCATCGCCCCAAGTCCGCTGCCTCAGAGTTACACTTGACTCAAATATATCCTTCACCCCCATATCCAATTGCTTTCTATGTCCTGCCGCAACCATCTACGCAACATTTCCAAGAGTCAACCTTTTCTGTGCGCTAACCCCACAAAGCAAATAATCCACTCCCTTGTTTTCTTTCATGTAATTAGCAAGAGTCCATGAGCTAGTGACGTATGGGATATACATTCCTACCAGGAGGGGCAAAGTTTCCCAAACCTCAAAATGCCTATAAATACACCCCTCACCACACCCACAATTCAGTTTTACAACTTTGCCTCCTATGGAGGTGGTGAAGTAAGTTTGTGCTAGATTCTACGTTGATATGCGCTCCGCAGCAAGTTGGAGCCCGGTTTTCCTCTCAGCGTGCAGTGAATGTCAGAGGGATGTGAGGAGAGTATTGCCTATTTGAATGCAGTGATCTCCTTCTACGGGGTCTATTTCATAGGTTCTCTGTTATCGGTCGTAGAGATTCATCTCTTACCTCCCTTTTCAGATCGACGATATACTCTTATTTATATACCATTACCTCTGCTGATTTTCGTTTCAGTACTGGTTTGGCTTTCTACAAACATGTAGATGAGTGTCCTGGGGTAAGTAAATCTTATTTTCTGTGACACTCTAAGCTATGGTTGGGCACTTTATTTATAAAGTTCTAAATATATGTATTCAAACATTTATTTGCCTTGACTCAGAATGTTCAACATTCCTTATTTTCAGACAGTCAGTTTCATATTTGGGATAATGCATTTGAATCAATCATTTTTTCTTACCTTAAAAAATTTGACTTTTTTTCCCTGTGGGCTGTTAGGCTCGCGGGGGGCTGAAAATGCTTCATTTTATTGCGTCATTCTTGGCGCGGACTTTTTTGGCGCAAAAAATCTTTTCTGTTTCCGGCGTCATACGTGTCGCCGGAAGTTGCTTCATTTTTTGACGTCCTTTTGTGCCAAAAATGTCGGCGTTCCGGATGTGGCGTCATTTTTGGCGCCAAAAAGCATTTAGGTGCCAAACAATGTGGGCGTATTATTTGGCGCCAAAAAATATGGGCGTCGCTTTTGTCTCCACATTATTTCAGTCTCATTTTTTCTTTGCTTCTGGTTACTAGAAGCTTGTTTATTGGCATTTTTTCCCATTCCTGAAACTGTCATTTAAGGAATTTGATCAATTTTGCTTTATATGTTGTTTTTTTTCTCTTACATATTGCAAGATGTCTCACGTTGCATCTGAGTCAGAAGATACTTCAGGAAAATCGCTGTCTAGTGCTGGAACTACCAAAGCTAAGTGTATCTGCTGTAAACTTTTGGTAGCTATTCCTCCGGCTGTTGTTTGTATTAATTGTCATGACAAACTTGTTAAAGCAGATAATATTTCCTTTAGTAATGTACCATTGCCTGTTGCAGTTCCCTCAACATCTAAGGTGCAGAATGTTCCTGATAACATAAGAGATTTTGTTTCTGAATCCATCAAGAAGGCTATGTCTGTTATTTCTCCTTCTAGTAAACATAAAAAATCTTTTAAAACTTCTCTCTCTACAGATGAATTTTTAAATGATCATCATCATTCTGATTCTGATGACTCTTCTGGTTCAGAGGATTCTGTCTCAGAGATTGATGCTGATAAATCTTCATATTTATTTAAAATGGAATTTATTCGTTCTTTACTTAAAGAAGTACTAATTGCTTTAGAAATAGAGGATTCTGGTCCTCTTGATACTAATTCTAAACGTTTAGATAAGGTATTTAAATCTCCTGTGGTTATTCCAGAAGTTTTTCCTGTTCCTAATGCTATTTCTGAAGTAATTTCCAGAGAATGGGATAAATTGGGTAATTCATTTACTCCTTCTAAACGTTTTAAGCATTTATATCCTGTGCCGTCTGACAGATTAGAATTTTGGGACAAAATCCCTAAAGTCGATGGGGCTATTTCTACCCTTGCTAAACATACTACTATTCCTACGTCAGATGGTACTTCGTTTAAAGATCCTTTAGATAGGAAAATTGAATCCTTTCTAAGAAAAGCTTATCTGTGTTCAGGTAATCTTCTTAGACCTGCTATATCTTTGGCTGATGTTGCTGCAGCTTCAACTTTTTGGTTGGAGACTTTAGCACAACAAGTAACAGATCATGATTCTCATAATATTATTATTCTTCTTCAGCATGCTAATAATTTTATCTGTGATGCCATTTTTGATATTATCAGAGTTGATGTCAGGTTTATGTCTCTAGCTATTTTAGCTAGAAGAGCTTTATGGCTTAAAACTTGGAATGCTGATATGGCTTCTAAATCAACTCTACTTTCCATTTCTTTCCAGGGTAACAAATTATTTGGTTCTCAGTTGGATTCCATTATCTCAACTGTTACTGGTGGGAAAGGAACTTTTTTACCACAGGATAAAAACTCTAAGGGTAAAAACAGGGCTAATAATCGTTTTCGTTCCTTTCGTTTCAACAAAGAACAAAAGCCTGATCCTTCATCCTCAGGAGCAGTTTCAGTTTGGAAACCATCTCCAGTCTGGAATAAATCCAAGCCTTCTAGAAAGGCAAAGCCTGCTTCTAAGTCCACATGAAGGTGCGGGCCCTCATTCCAGCTCAGCTGGTAGGGGGCAGGTTACGTTTTTTCAAAGAAATTTGGATCAATTCTGTTCACAATCTTTGGATTCAGAACATTGTTTCAGAAGGGTACAGAATTGGTTTCAAGATGAGACCTCCTGCAAAGAGATTTTTTCTTTCCCGTGTCCCAGTAAATCCAGTGAAAGCTCAAGCATTTCTGAATTGTGTTTCAGATCTAGAGTTGGCTGGAGTAATTATGCCAGTTCCAGTTCTGGAACAGGGGATGGGGTTTTATTCAAATCTCTTCATTGTACCAAAGAAGGAAAATTCCTTCAGACCAGTTCTGGATCTAAAAATATTGAATCGTTATGTAAGGATACCAACGTTCAAAATGGTAACTGTAAGGACTATCTTGCCTTTTGTTCAGCAAGGGCATTTTATGTCCACAATAGATTTACAGGATGCATATCTGCATATTCCGATTCATCCAGATCATTATCAGTTCCTGAGATTCTCTTTTCTGGACAAGCATTACCAGTTTGTGGCTCTGCCGTTTGGCCTAGCTACAGCTCCAAGAATTTTTACAAAGGTTCTCGGTGCCCTTCTGTCTGTAATCAGAGAACAGGGTATTGTGGCATTTCCTTATTTGGACGATATCTTGGTACTTGCTCAGTCTTTACATTTAGCAGAATCTCATACGAATCGACTTGTGTTGTTTCTTCAAGATCATGGTTGGAGGATCAATTCACCAAAAGGTTCATTGATTCCTCAGACAAGGGTAACCTTTCTGGGTTTCCAGATAGATTCAGTGTCCATGACTCTGTCTTTAACAGACAAGAGACGTCTTAAATTGATTTCAGCTTGTCGAAACCTTCAGTCACAATCATTCCCTTCGGTAGCCTTATGCATGGAAATTCTAGGTCTTATGACTGCTGCATCGGACGCGATCCCCTTTGCTCGTTTTCACATGCGACCTCTTCAGCTCTGTATGCTGAATCAATGGTGCAAGGATTACACAAAGATATCTCAATTAATATCTTTAAATCCGATTGTACGACACTCTCTAACGTGGTGGACAGATCACCATCGTTTTATTCAGGGGGCTTCTTTTGTGCTTCCGACCTGGACTGTTATTTCAACAGATACAAGTCTCACAGGTTGGGGAGCTGTGTGGGGATCTCTGACGGCACAAGGAGTTTGGGAATCTCAGGAGGTGAGATTACCGATCAATATTTTGGAACTCCGTGCAATTTTCAGAGCTCTTCAGTCTTGGCCTCTTCTGAAGAGAGAATCGTTCATTTGTTTTCAGACAGACAATGTCACTACTGTGGCATACATCAATCATCAAGGAGGGACTCACAGTCCTCTGGCTATGAAAGAAGTATCTCGAATTCTGGTTTGGGCGGAATCCAGCTCCTGTCTAATCTCTGCGGTTCATATCCCAGGTATAGACAATTGGGAAGCGGATTATCTCAGTCGCCAAACGTTGCATCCGGGCGAATGGTCTCTTCACCCAGAGGTATTTCTTCAGATTGTTCAAATGTGGGAGCTTCCAGAAATAGATCTGATGGCGTCTCATCTAAACAAGAAACTTCCCAGGTATCTGTCCAGATCCCGGGATCCTCAGGCGGAAGCAGTGGATGCATTATCACTTCCTTGGAAGTATCATCCTGCTTATATCTTTCCGCCTCTAGTTCTTCTTCCAAGAGTAATCTCCAAGATTCTGAAGGAATGCTCGTTTGTTCTGCTGGTAGCTCCGGCATGGCCTCACAGGTTTTGGTATGCGGATCTTGTCCGGATGGCCTCTTGCCCTCCGTGGACTCTTCCGCTATGACCAGACCTTCTGTCGCAAGGTCCTTTTTTCCATCAGGATCTCAAATTTAAAGGTATGGAGATTGAACGCTTGATTCTTGGTCAAAGAGGTTTCTCTGACTCTGTGATTAATACTATGTTACAGGCTCGTAAATCTGTATCCAGAGAGATATATTATAGAGTCTGGAAGACTTATATTTCTTGGTGTCTTTCTCATCATTTTTCTTGGCATTCTTTTAGAATTCCGAGAATTTTACAGTTTCTTCAGGATGGTTTAGATAAAGGTTTATCCGCAAGTTCTTTGAAAGGTCAAATCTCTGCTCTTTCTGTTCTTTTTCACAGAAAGATTGCTAATCTTCCTGATATTCATTGTTTTGTACAAGCTTTGGTTCGTATAAAACCTGTCATTAAGTCAATTTCTCCTCCTTGGAGTTTGAATTTGGTTCTGGGGGCTCTTCAAGCTCCTCCGTTTGAGCCTATGCATTCATTGGACATTAAATTACTTTCTTGGAAAGTTTTGTTCCTTTTGGCAATCTCTTCTGCCAGAAGAGTTTCTGAATTATCTGCTCTTTCTTGTGAGTCTCCTTTTCTGATTTTTCATCAGGATAAGGCAGTGTTGCGAACTTCTTTTGAATTTTTACCTAAAGTTGTGAATTCTAACAACATTAGTAGGGAAATTGTGGTTCCTTCATTATGTCCTAATCCTAAGAATTCTAAGGAGAAATCATTGCATTCTTTGGATGTTGTTAGAGCTTTGAAATATTATGTTGAAGCTACTAAGTCTTTCCGAAAGACTTCTAGTTTATTTGTTATCTTTTCTGGTTCTAGAAAAGGCCAGACAGCTTCTGCCATTTCTTTGGCATCTTGGTTGAAATCTTTAATTCATCTTGCCTATGTTGAGTCGGGTAAATCTCCACCTCAAAGGATTACGGCTCATTCTACTAGGTCAGTTTCTACTTCCTGGGCGTTTAGGAATGAAGCTTCGATTGATCAGATTTGCAAAGCAGCAACTTGGTCCTCTTTGCATACTTTTACTAAATTCTACCATTTTGATGTATTTTCTTCTTCTGAAGCAGTTTTTGGTAGAAAAGTACTTCAGGCAGCGGTTTCAGTTTGAATCTTCTGCTTATGTTTTTCATTAAACTTTATTTTGGGTGTGGATTATTTTCAGCAGGAATTGGCTGTCTTTATTTTATCCCTCCCTCGCTAGTGACTCTTGCGTGGAAAGATCCACATCTTGGGTAATCATTATCCCATACGTCACTAGCTCATGGACTCTTGCTAATTACATGAAAGAAAACATAATTTATGTAAGAACTTACCTGATAAATTCATTTCTTTCATATTAGCAAGAGTCCATGAGGCCCGCCCTTTTTTGGGGTGGTTATGATTTTTGTATAAAGCACAATTATTCCAATTCCTTATTTTATATGCTTTCGCACTTTTTTATCACTCCACTTCTTGGCTATTCGTTAAACTGAATTGTGGGTGTGGTGAGGGGTGTATTTATAGGCATTTTGAGGTTTGGGAAACTTTGCCCCTCCTGGTAGGAATGTATATCCCATACGTCACTAGCTCATGGACTCTTGCTAATATGAAAGAAATGAATTTATCAGGTAAGTTCTTACATAAATTATGTTATTTCCCGACTTAACTACTGCAATAACCTACTTACTGGCCTTCCTCTTTCCCACCTCTCCCCCCTTCAATCCATCCTAAATGCCTCTGCCAGGCTTTCCCGTCACTCTGTATCTGCTGCACCTCTCTGCGAGTCCCTTTATTGGCTCCCCATACACAGCAGAATAAAATTCAAAATTCTAACCCTTGCATACAAAGTGCTCACCAACACCGCTCCCCTCTACCTATCCTCTCTAATCAACAAGTATACTCCAGCCCGCCCACTAAGATCCAACAATGACCTGCTCCTTGCATCTGTGACTATCACCTCCTCTCATGCTAGACTGCAAGACTTCTGTCGTGCAGCATCTACCCTCTGGAACACTCTCCCTCATGCTGTCAGGCTTTGCCCTAATCTTTCTTCCTTTAAATGCTCTCTGAAGACTTTTCTGTTCAAAGAAGTCTACCACTCAACTCAATAATATTTCTCTTACCTAACAACATTTCCCTCATCTAACTCTGCATTAACATCTTTCTCAATCTTGCAGTCCTCACCTTCTGTTTCTCATAAGGACTATTCTGCCTTTTGTTCAACAAGGTCACTTTATGTCCACAATAGATTTACAGGATGCTTACCTTCACATCCCTATTCACCCAGTACATTACCAGTTCCTGAGGTTCTCTTTTCTGGAAAAGCATTATCCATTTGCTGCTCTTTCGTTTGGTCTAGCTACACCTCCAAGAATATTTACCAAGGTTCTCAGTGCCCTTTTATCTGTAATCAGAATTCATGGTATTGCAGAATTTCCTTACCTGGACAATATCTTGGTACTAGCTCAATCTTTTCATTTAGCAGAATCTCACACAGAACAACTGACAAAGGTCACCTTTTTTGGTTTCCAGATAGATTCAGTGTCCACGACACATTCCCTCACAGAAAAGAGGCAAAAGAAATTGATTTCAGCTTGTCTGAACCTTCAGTCTCTCTTATTCCCTTCAGTGGCTCTATGGAAGAACTAGGCCTCATGATTGTAGCTTCGGATGGTGCAAGGATTATACTCAGATAAATTCTTAGATCCCAACACGCACCTTTCTTAGGCAGAATCCAACTCCTGCCTCATCATTGCAATTCACATCCCAGGTGTAGACAACTGGGATGTGGGGGATGTGGATTACCTCAGTCATGAGTCCCTACATCCAGTAGAGTGGTCTCTTCACCAGATTCCAATCAGAAAACATAACATCTGTAGATTATATCAATCTTCAGGGGAGTTCCCTGGCTATGAGGGAGGTCTCTCCCATCCTTCAGTTTACGGAGTTCCACAATTGTCTCATCTCGGCGATTCATATTCTGGGGGTGGACAATTGGGAGGCGGATTTCATTAGCAGACAGACTTTCCATCCTGGGGAGTGGTCTCTTCACTGGGAGTTATTCTCCGAGATAACTCTCAGGAGGGGGGATAGACCTCATGGCTTCTTGTCTCAATACCAAACTGCCCAGATATGGGACGATATCGAGGGATCCTCAGGCAGTGCTGGTGGACGGGTTAGTGGTTCCATGGAAATTCAAACTTATTTATCTGTTTCCTCTTTTTGCTCTCCTTCCCCGGGTGATCGCCCGCATCAAACAGGAGTGGGCCTCAATTATACTAATTGCTCCAGCATGGCCATGCAGGACCTGGTTCGCAGACCTAGTGAAGAATGTCATCTTCTCCTCCTTGGAGGTTACCTCAGCGAGTAGATCCTTCTTCTTCAAGGTCCATTCCTTTACCAAAATCTAGATTCTCTGAGGCTGACTGCATGGGGATTGAATGTCTAGTACTGTCCAAAAGAGAGTTTTCTTATAGGGTTATTGATACTCTGATCCAGGCTTGTAAGCCTGTTACTCATCATATTTATCACAAGGTGTGGCACACCTATCTAGCTTGTGAGGATCAAGGTTTCCCTTGGTACAAGGTGAGAGTCCCTCGGATTCTTTTGTTTCTCCAAGAGGGTTTGGAGAAAGGTTTGTCAGCTAGGTCTCTCAAAGGACATATGTATGCTCTTTCTGTGTTGCTGCACAAGAAGTTAGCTAATCTACCTGATGTTCAGTCATTTGTTCAGACCCTTGTGAGAATCAGGCCTGTGTTTAAGCCTGTGGCTCCTCCTTTTTCTTCAGGTTCTTCAACAGGCTCCGTTTGAGTCTATGCATTCTGATGACATTAAAATTTTGGTTTGGAAAGTTTTGTTTTTCTTAGCTATTTCCTCTGCTCACAGAGTTATCTGCTTTACAGTGTGATCCCCCTTATCTTGTTTTCCATGCGGATAAGGCTGTTTTACCTACCAAGTTAGGTTTTCTACCTAATGTTGTCTCTACCCACAATATCAATCAGGAGATTGTAGTTCCCTCTTTTTGTCCTAATCTTTTCTCTCAAAAGGAGCGTTTGTTGCCCAATTTGGATGTAGTGCATGCTTTGAAATTCTATCTTCATGCAAAATCTTCTTCCTTGTTTATTTTGTAGGATGGTAAGCACAAGGGTCAGAAGGCCAATGCAACTAGTCTTTCTTTTTGGCTAAGGAGTGTCATTCATTTGGCATATGTAGAGACTGGTCAACAACCTCCTGGGAGGATTACGGTTCATTCTACCCGTGCAGTTTCCTCTTCTTTTGCTTTTAAGAACAAAGCTTCTATGGAGCAGTTTGATGTTTTTGCCTCAGCTGAGGCTTCCTTTGGGAGAAAATTGTGAAGGATACTTAATGCTTTGGTTGAGGTGTCTTTGCCTCCATCTGGTGGCCAGTTATTCTATTCCCAACAGTAATGAATTTTTGGACTCTCCCTGCCATGTAAGAAAATAATTTATCAGGTAAGCATACATTTTTTTTATCTGCCAGATCTCTGAAAGGTCAAATCTCTGCCCTTTCTGTATTGTTTCATAAGAAGATTGCTAACCTTCCTGATTTTTATTGTTTTGTTCAGGCTTTAATTCAGAATAAACCTGTTATTAGGCCTATTTATCCTCCTTGGAGTCTTAACCTAGTATTGAAAGTGTTACCTTTTGAACCTATGCATACATTGGACATTAAACTACTTTCTTGGAAGGTGCTGTTTCTTTTGGCTATCTCTTCTGCTAGAGATGTCTTTGAATTGGCTGCTCTCTCTTGTGAGTCTCCTTTTCTGATTTTCCATCAGGATAAAGCTTTTTTGCAGACTACTTTTCATTTATTTTTTAAAGTTGTTAACTCTCACAACATTAATAGGGGATTTCCGTTCTCTCCTTGTGTCCTTATCTAAAAAATGCTACTGAAAAATCCTTGCATTCTTTACATGTTGTTAGAGCATTAAAATATTATGTTGATGCGACTTCCGGTGGGCGGGGTAAGCGGATGGCCACGCAGTGAAAGAGCTCCGCAATTAGAGTGGCAGAAAAAAACATTTACCACAGCCCCTACGCTCTCATCCTTGCTGGTCATCAACCTGAGGGCAACCTTAGACCAACCACAGCTGGATATTGTGGCGTGTAAGCAGCAAAACATCGCTCGTACCCCTGGCAAGTCGGATCACGGATCCTGAAAACACCCGGCGCCATCTTGGACATGCAAGTCAGATCTAACTGCATGACACGCCGTAACAGCAGTATGGTGAGACAAGCTTATTTACTCCCTACCGTTACCCTCCAATGATATACTAAATAACAGAGACAGAGAGGATTGCAAGAGGCTTGAATCCTGTAAAGCTTGAAACTTGGGGATACTTTTGCACTGCAACATGGGTTGGGACTTTCTTTTCATGCCTGGTTAATAATCGCACTAAAGAGCCCTGTGGGAAAGAGGAGTGAGAGCAGAGTAACGCTGAACCACAGAAAGCCAGAGACTATCTCTAAGACAATAAGCACAGAGAAGCAGTTATTGAGACCCAAACTGAAATTTGCTTTTTCTGCCTGTTTAACAATTACATTGAAGAGCCCTGTGGGAGAGGAGGATGAGAGCAGGGAAATGCTGAATTACAACCCTCTATACATCTCCTCCTAGAACTTCATTATTATAAACATAGCTCACTGAGCCTTTCCGCTACTAACTGAAGTTTGCACTACATGTGCTGGAACTTTCCTGTTCTTTGGAGACCACCATTACCTACTTTAAATTGATCTTACAGCACCACCTAGTAGTTTAGTCTGCCAGTTCATAACCCTGCTCCAGAAAGTATAGCAAAACAACTCACACCATATGAAAATGGACAAGTATTTCCAGAGATTAACATCTCCAAAGGCTGACATCATGAGCCACAAGCCTAAAAACACAGAAAGGAAGCTGAGGCAGAATACAGATGCACAAGTGCATACACAAAATCAACCGGATATTGAGACCATGTCTGGGGGTGACAGCTCAAGTTTATTACAAGAACTCAAAGCGTTCTTCCTACCAAAAATGGACTCCCTACAAGCTGGAGTAGACACTCTAACAAGTGAGGTCTGTCAGTTTTCTACCAGGCTCACATCGGCCGAACACAGAATTTCTGAGGTGGAAGACAAGCAACATGAATCTGAGGGCTCCCTGAAATACCTGTTCAAACAAAACCAAGTTCTCCAAGAATGCCTGGAAGATCTAGAGCACCACAGCAGGCGGAACAACCTACGCATTGTGGGAGTACCAGAGTCCATAAAAGATAGAGACCTGCTGGAATTTACAGCATTGACTTTCCCGAAGTTACTGGGCATTTCCCCAGACCGTTTACCGTTGGATATAGAAAGAGCATACCGCATGGGCCCTGAGAGGCACCTAAACAACCTAAAGGCAAGACCTCGCCAAGTGATCCTAAAATGCCTTAACTATCAGGAAAAGATATCTGTGATGAGAGCCTATCGAACGAAGGAGGTTAAATTTGAGGAACACCGTTTGCTCCTATTTCAGGACTTTTCTGCGGAGGTGACAAAGAGAAGAAAAGAGTTTTCCCCACTTTGCTCTAGATTGCATGACCAAGGCCGCCAAGTGGCCCTCGTCTACCCAGCAAAGCTGCGGCTGCAGACCCCGTCTGGTCCAAAGTTCTTCTCCACACCAGCAGCTGTGCAGGCATTTCTAGCATCAGAAACCAGACGAGAAGCAGGCTGAATTGACCCAGGAGAACTTTTGATCTCTAAGTATTTCTGTGACCTACTATGTCTTTAATAGATATATGTTTATAGTTATCCATTTACTGTTTATATTTATGATTGTTATAAATTGTTATGTTAGGGACTGTATCAGACTGATTGCCTCAGAGTTACTCAATGGAGGAACTCTGATGAGCTGTAGTGGTGGCTGCAATGCTTTTGAAAGGTTTCAGGGAGACATAGAACAATACAATAGTGATCCCCAGCCTATACATGTAGCACCCAATTTGCCCACAGTCATAATTGATCGGTCAGTAGATTATAGCGCTGAGAGATCTGTGACCAGTTGTCCCTCCAAATTCACTAGACCCCATGTAACTCCACAATGTAATGTTCAGGCCAAAGATAAGGAGAAGTTACCCCTAAGCGCCCTCACCTATACTATTTACAGATGTTGCATCCCCCACACCTTATATGGGAGGGAAAAACTTCATTACACCTCTAGAGTCGGAAAGGAGCGTATTGTCTTGTCTTTTAACTATGGTATATTCTGTGCTACAACTCACTTATTAAGACACCAGAGATTCAGTTTGTGTAGCCTTGATATGTTGCATATGTATGTGATATACAAAAATACTAGTTTGGACCCGGGGTGCCTACGGACCTGCCGGCCATGCATGTCTACACAGTCTGACACATACAGTAAGTTCTACCTACAGTCCCTTCACATACATACACCTAATCACTACAGACAGTGTTCTTGGGCTACCTCTGTTGACCCATAAATCCCTCATCATAATACACCATTATGGCGGTAAACTATAAGATTACTTCCTGGAATGTCGGAGGAATAACCTCTCCGGCGAAGAGGAGTATGATACTACAACACCTTAACACACTAAGATCAGATATAGCTCTAATCCAGGAAACCAGGTTGTCTGCCATTGAGCATGAGAAACTTAAATCTAGATGTTTGGATCAGATTCGCTACACACCGACAGAGGGTAGGAAGCGGGGAGTGGCAATCTTAGCCAGGAAAGGGCTACCAATTTCTTTCACAGACACAGTGATAGACAGCAAGGGCAGATATATAATCACAATAATGCATGTTCAAACTTTTGCATATGTCCTATGCAATATATATGGCCCCAACACATATTGCCCTAAGTTCTGGGCCACTTTGCTTGCGAAACTAGCCATCTATAGCAATCCACTCTTAATTATTGGGGGAGACTTTAACTTGGCGCAGACTTTGCCATTAGACAGGTTCAAAGATCCCACCCTAGGTAAAACAGTCAAAAGGGACACTTCAAGATATAAGTGGGAAACCCGACTAATGCATGCATTTAAGGAAACCTTAGGCTTGACTGATACCTGGAGAGTACATACCCAGACCAGAGAGACTATACTTGTATCTCTAAGTCACACAACACTTTGTCACGCATTGACTTCTTCCTGAGCTCTGCCGCTTTGTCGTCCCAAGTTCACTCACCTACAATAGGTCAAGTCAAAATATCAGACCATGCCCCGATACATATAAGGCTGCAACCCATAGCACAGGAACAGGCAAACAAAGCCTGGAGATTCCCCTCCCATTTATATAACAATGTGGAATTTCAACAATGCCCTGCACAAGAATGGACGCCATATATATCAGACAATAACCAACACTTGGAAAACCTAGATCTATTCTGGCATGCTTCTAAGGCGGTCCTGAGGGGGCACATCACTGCCTTTACCGCACACCATAGCAAACTATCCAGACAAATAGATGGTAGCTTTCTGACGCGATTAATGGAGGAGCATAACAATTACCTTTCTAAGCCCTCTCGCACAACGAGACAAACTTATTACGATCTGAAACAAACCAGAGACACCTTTCTAGCCCAACAGGACAGTAGACATAATATCTACAGACAAGGACATTTTTATAGACATGGCAACAAGGTAGGCAAGTTACTGGCCAATTTGGTCAAAGCTCACAACCCCAGGTCATTTGTCACTGCGATTCAGATGCAATCGGGCTCGACAACACAAACAAGAGAGATCATGACTGAATTTGTTAAATACTACCAAGCACTCTACTCTCAACAACACATTGATGTAGAGAAGAAAACCAAATTCTGGAGAGATATTAAAGTTCCTACTCTGACAGACGAACAAAGAGAAAAATTAAATGCCCCAATACCCTCACAAGAAATCACCAGAGCGATTAAGCGGCTCAAATTGAATAAAGCGGCAGGCCCTGATGGGCTGCCAGAGGAATATTATAAGATCTTAGAGAAAGAGGTTAGTCCTATATTAGCATCCCTGTACTCAGACTATCTACTACATGATGCCCAGCCTAACGGTCGCTTCACCAAAGCTAATATATGTATCATACCCAAGCCAGACAGAGACCCCACACTCACTTCCTCTTACAGGCCAATTTCACTGCTTAACAGTGATTACAAATTACTGACTAAGATACTAGCAGACAGACTGGCACATGTCCTTCCCCTGTTGGTCCACCCAGACCAGACAGGATTTATCACAGGACGCTCCTCCGTGGTAATTCTAAGAAAGACCCTGGCAATATCTGCCCACTATTGGTATGGTACCCACTCAGACAAAGGTTCTGACTTACAAGACGCATGCCCCTTGGCGTTAGACGCCGAGAAGGCCTTTGACAGGATTGGGTGGGATCATCTATACTCCTCCATGACACGCTTTGGCATCACTGGCACTTTCTTTAACCTCATCCAAATACTATATACAGCCCCTAAAGCCTTGTTGATCATAAACGGCGGACTGTCTATACCTTTCGAACTACAAAGGGGAACCCGACAGGGGTGCCCTCTATCACCCCTCCTCTTCGACTTGGCTATAGAGCCACTGGCCTGCTACATTCGACAACATAGTGAAGGACTTGACATTAATGGACTTAGGCAGCATTTGTCATTATATGCAGACAATCTTCTTTTGTTCATAGGCAATCCAGACATAGGTGTCCCCAAACTCCTTGAAATCATTGATATATTCAGAACCTCTTCTCCGGATATAAAATCAACAAAGACAAATCGGAGGTCACCTGGCTGAAAAACACTAAACATAACATGCTACACAATTGCGGCCTTCAAGTAACGGAGGGTACATTCAAATTTTTAGGCATACAGATACATGTTGACCCCTCTAAATGATATCCCTTAAACATAGGCAAGATAATTCCATATATAAGAGACATGCTACAGGGGTGGGGCGGAGCGGACTCCCTCTTTCACTGACTGGCAGAATACACCTTTTTAAAATGATAGCTCTGCCCAAGATACTTTACCCTCTACAAATGCTCCCTTTACTGTTGACGCAAAAGGACACAAAAACTCTACAGTCTGCTATAGGCCATTTTATCTGGCAGGGAAAGAAACAGAGAATAGGTAGATCCACTCTGGCCATGCCATTTGATAGGGGGGGTTGCGCCTCCCGAACATTATCTGGTACAACTGGGTGACATTGACGAAGATAGTGCTAGATTGGCTAGTTGGAAATGAACAGTTCACAACCCCCACTCTAGAGACAAGTATTACGTACCCAATACACCTAGCTTTCCTATCACATGCAAAACTCAATTCTTTACCCCTGAAATTCCAGCAGCACATCTTATTTAGAGATCCACTGAGGGCATGGGCCAAACTGGGCAAACTGTGGGACATACAATTCACTACCAGCAAATTCCTTCCAATCCAGGGCAACCTTTCTTTCTTACCTGAGTATACCACCGAGGTATTTAGGACATGGCAGGAGAAGGGCCTTACAAAAATCGGACAGTTATTTAACCCTTTGACCCTTATGGTCTACTCCTTTCAAGACTTACAAAATACATATCAGCTCCCAAACATGCATAGATTTGCATACCTGCAGTGTAGGCACTGTCACAAAATTAAAAGCAGATGGCCTCCTTAACACAGAAAACAATAATTTAACTGTATTATGCTTGTTGGCTAAACAAGGTTCATATAAGCTAGCAAACACATATAAAAAGAAAAAAATGGAAGGCTGCTGAGCAAACAGGTAGAAAAAAAGAGACTTTTATTCCATTAAAATAGAGAAAACACAAAAATAACAAGGAGGGTAGATAGCCATCTAACATGTTTCGCGCTGGTGTGCGCTTACTCATAGATGCTAAGTGCAAGTAATGGAAGCTAATGTATTTAAAGGGGCAGCAACCAATAGGAGATTGATCTTTGAATTCTGTAATTTGATCAGTTTCACACATGAATTTTCTCCTAATTAATTTAAAATTCAGCCCCATTAAAATGCATTAGGTTGTGTATTTAAAAACAAAAAAGACATATTACTTGTGAAAGTATAGCAATACTTGGCTTATTAGAAAATTGCATCATTAGTTACATCAAAAAATTGTTGTAATTATTCCTAATTACTTAGAAAACAGATTATATGAAAGAAAGAAAATTGACAAAAAATAATGAACAAGCAGAAAATGAGAAAAATATAATAAAATAAAATAAAATAATGTAATAAATAAAGAAATAAAGACACTTTGAAGTTAGTCATTTGCAGATGAATGGGAAGTGTGTATGAACACACACATACATGAGGAATATTTGCACACATACATATGAGAGAAGTACATGTAAAAACATGTGTGTAGATGTATATGAATGTCAGCAAAGACCCAATGAATACTATAACCATCCTACACAAAATAACTGCAAACATGTCTCATATCTAAATGAAATTATGACATTACATGTATGTGTCACCACACGTATGATTCTACACAATATATCTTTTCCCTATTTTTGAATTATATGGACCCAGACTGAGGTGTTGTATGGATGAATAGGTAGACATATACTGAAAACACATATAACCTTGTGCTCAAACACTATGACAACCTCGCCGTTCAAAAACTAGTATCGAAATGGTCTAGGTGTATAACCATAGAGATTGACAGCGAAAGGCTTATAGGCAGTTTCACAGAGGTCAGAAACATTACGTTATCAGCAAGTTTGAGAGAAACACACACCAAAATCCTCCAACAGGCATACCTTACTACAGCTCTTAGTGCCAAATGGATACCTGGAGCAAAAGACACATGTGTTAAATGTAACTATGCAAACCCTGACTGGATTCATTTATTTTGGGATTGTCCTAAGCTGAAGTGGTTTTGGAGTAAAGTAACCTACTGGCTGACTAAAGTATCTAAAATCCAGATATCCCTTTCGGCACAACGTGTTCTGTTCTTACTTTCAGAACACAACACATGTCCCTATGATACTCTCATCTCTGTATCTATTTTGCTTGCAAGACAACTGATACTACAATATTGGGCAGATAGCTCATCCCCACCTTTTCAAAAATTACTCACCAGGCTACACATCCAGATGCTCATAGAACAAGCAGATGTTAGAGGGAATATTGAACAGAGGATACCCAGATTCACAAATAAATGGGCACTATACTTGCTATATTTACCAGACATTGTTAGAGAACGTGTCTTATACCCATTTAAAAATAGTGAATTCATCCTGAAAGAAAACCTTAAGGGAAATTGGTGTTTTTCTAATACAACCACGTGATGTGTAAGTACGCCTCACCATTATCCATTTCATACATACATTATCTCAGAGACCCACTCTGTGGCTGGCGGTCTGGGGGAGCTCCGGGTAAGTACGGGATGCAACAAGTTTTGTTGGTGTATCCTATTTTATTTTATTTGTTATTTATTTGAGTTGTTGTTTATTGTAATTATTTAAAGAAAAGAGGAAAAATGCGAAGAGAGGAGGCGTGACCCTTGACTTTACTGAAATGTCAATGCAGGACTAATAAGGAACTTTTATTGGACTGAATTTGACGAGATGTAATAACTTTTCTTATGTATGTACTGATATTTAACAATGTCATTGGTTCATGTGTCTACCTCTTTTGTGGCATAAATAAAGTTTGAAAAAAAAAATATTATGTTGATGCTACTAAGGATTTTAGACAGACTTATAGGGGCCAATTTATTATTTGTCGGACGGACATAATCCGCTGTAGGATCTTAAGACTTCTGCTTCTTAACTGCTGTTTCAAGCCTGAAAGCTTGTGCGGAAACAGGTGCATTAGGCACCATTCAAGCCATGATAAATGATGAGAAAGGCCAGAAGGCCTCTGCTATTTCTTTAGCCTCTTGGTTGAAACTTGATTTACATAGCTTATATGGAGACGGGTCAACCTCTGCCTCAGAGAATTACAGCTCATTCTTAATCAATTGACTGCTTTCTGTGGCAATTGTACTCTGTCTAACTCTCTCTTTTGGTATGTGAATTGGGTCCTGCATCATCTCCTGCCATATTCACTGCTTTCTAAGGCCTAGATTTAGAGTTGGGCGGTAGCCGTCAAAACCAGCGTTAGAGGCTCCTAACGCTGGTTTTGGGCTACCGCTGGTATTTGGAGCCAGTCATTAAAGGGTCTAACGCTCACTTTCCAGCCGCGACTTTTCCATACCGCAGATCCCCTTACGTCAATTGCGTATCCTATCTTTTCAATGGGATCTTTCTAACGCTGGTATTTAGAGTCGTGGCTGAAGTGGGCGTTAGAAATCTAACGACAAGACTCCAGCCGCAGAAAAAAGTCAGTAGTTAAGAGCTTTCTGGGCTAACGCCGGCTTATAAAGCTCTTAACTACTGTGCTCTAAAGTACACTAACACCCATAAACTACCTATGTACCCCTAAACCAAGGTCCCCCCACATCGCCGCCACTATATTTAAATTTTTTAACCCCTAATCTTCCGCTCCGTACACTGCCGCCAACTACGTTATCCCTATGTACCCCTAATCTGCTGCCCCTAACACCGCCGACCCCTATATTATATTTATTAACCCCTAATCTGCCGCCCCCGCTATCGCTGACCCCTGCATATTATTATTAACCCCTAATCTGCCGCTCCGTACACCACCGCCACCTACATTATAGCTATGTACCCCTAATCTGCTGCCCCTAACACCGCCGACCCCTATATTATATTTATTAACCCCTAATTTGCCCCCCCTCAACGTAGCCTCCACCTGCCTACACTTATTAACCCCAAATCTGCCGAGCGGACCGCACCGCTACTATAATAAAGTTATTAACCCCTAATCCGCCTCACTCCCGCCTCAATAACCCAATAATAAATAGTATTAACCCCTAATCTGCCCTCCCTAACATCGCCGACACCTAACTTCAAATATTAACCCCTAATCTGCCGACCGAATCTCGCCACTACTGTAATAAATGGATTAACCCCTAAAGCTAAGTCTAACCCTAACACTAACACCCCCCTAAATAAAATATAATTTAAATCTAACGAAATAAATTAACTCTTATTAAATAAATTATTCCTATTTAAAGCTAAATACTTACCTGTAAAATAAACCCTAATATAGCTACAATATAAATTAT
Organism: Bombina bombina; assembly: GCF_027579735.1. Lineage (NCBI taxonomy): Eukaryota > Metazoa > Chordata > Amphibia > Anura > Bombinatoridae > Bombina > Bombina bombina. Next base: position 1,126,694,088 of record NC_069499.1, on the reverse strand, counting down.
AATTTTATTATAGCTATTTTAGGATTTATATTTATTTTACAGGTAACTTTGTATTTATTTTAACCAGGTACAATAGCTATTAAATAGTTAAGAACTATTTAATAGCTAAAATAGTTAAAATAATTACAAAATTACCTGTAAAATAAATCCTAACCTAAGTTACAATTAAACCTAACACTACACTATCAATAAATTAATTAAATAAAATACCTACAATTACCTACAATTAAACCTAACACTACACTATCAATAAATTAATTAAATACAATATCTACAAATAAATACAATGAAATAAACTAACTAAAGTACAAAAAATAAAAAAGAACTAAGTTACAAAAAATAAAAAAATATTTACAAACATCAGAAAAATATTACAACAATTTTAAACTAATTACACCTACTCTAAGCCCCCTAATAAAATAACAAAGCCCCCCAAAATAAAAAAATGCCCTACCCTATTCTAAATTAAAAAAGTTCAAAGCTCTTTTACCTTACCAGCCCTTAAAAGGACCTTTTGTGGGGCATGCCCCAAAGAATTCAGCTCTTTTGCCTGTAAAAAAAAACATACAATACCCCCCCCCCCAACATTACAACCCACCACCCACATACCCCTAATCTAACCCAAACCCCCCTTAAATAAACCTAACACTAAGCCCCTGAAGATCTTCCTACCTTATCTTCACCTCGCCGGGTATCACCGATCGGTCCTGGCTCCGAAATCTTCATCCAACCCAAGCGGGGGCTGGCGATCCATAATCCTGCGGCTGAAGAGGTCCAGAAGAGGCTCCAAAGTCTTCATCCTATCCGGGAAGAAGAGGCGATCCAGACCGGCAACCATCTTGATCCAAGCGGCATCTTCTATCTTCATCCGATGAGGAACGGCTCCATCGTGAAGACCTCCAGCGCGGATCAATCTTCTTCCTCCGACGTCCAACTGAAGAATGACGGTTCCTTTAAGGAACGTCATCCAAGATGGCGTCCCTCGAATTCCAATTGGCTGATAGGATTCTATCAGCCAATCGGAATTAAGGTAGGAAAATTCTGATTGGCTGATGGAATCAGCCAATCAGAATCAAGTTGAATCCGATTGGCTGATCCTATCAGCCAATCAGATTGAGCTCGCATTCTATTGGCTGATCGGAACAGCGAATGTTAATAAGTGTAGGCAGGTGGAGGCGACGTTGAGGGGGGCAGATTAGGGGTTAATACATATAATATAGGGGTCGGCGGTGTTAGGGGCAGCAGATTAGGGGTACATAGCTATAATGTAGGTGGCGGTGGTGTACAGAGCGGCAGATTAGGGGTTAATAATAATATGCAGGGGTCAGCGATAGCGGGGGCGGCAGAATAGGGGTTAATAAGTGTAAGGTTAGGGGTGTTTAGACTCGGGGTACATGTTAGAGTGTTAGGTGCAGACGTAGGAAGTATTTCCCCATAGAAAACAATGGGGCTGCGTTAGGAGCTGAACGCGGCTTTTTTGCAGGTGTTAGTGTTTTTTTCAACTCAAATGGCCCCATTGTTTTCTATGGGGGAATCGTGCACGAGCACGTTTTTGAAGCTGGCCGCGTCTGTAAGCACCGCTGGTATCTAGAGTTGCAGTGGCGTTAAATTATGCTCTACACTCCCTTTTTGGAGCCTAACGCACTGAAAACCCAGCCATTCTGTGAACTCTAAATACCAGCGGTATTTAAAAGGTGCGGGGGAAAAAAGCATGCGTAGCTAACGCACCCCTTTGGCCGCAGAACTCTAAATCTAGGCGTAAGGCAATTGTTCTCTGTCTAACTCTCTTTTGGTATGTGTCTGTAGTCTTTGAAATAAGTCATGTATTTACTTTGTTGATATCTTGTCTTTTAGATATGTGATGTTCAAACCTTGTCAATACTTGTGATAATTCCTAAATGTATAAGTTCACTAATGGTATAACCTCAGCCTCCTCCAAATTCTATTGTCTGTTTATTTTAACTTATCTTGCCCTGAATCAAACTTTCCCAATTGGCCTTTGACTGTCTTTGACCATGTCATTAACTAGTTTATTGGAATCAGCTGAATGCTCTGCCCTATAAATCTGACACTTCTATGGGGTAGCATTACTGGGGTGTAGCATTGCTGATTAAGATAGCAGTATTGTAACATCATATGTTCACATCTTATTAATTGAGCATTTATAAGTGAGGCATTAAGAATTGGGCAAAATAATTATACAAGAATTAGAACAAGTAGGGAACAAGGGACAAGGCAAACGCTGTTGTAATACTGTGTTTTATGTGTCTCACTGTATCCCTCTTTTGTAAAAATGATCAATATCTTCATATTCCATTTTGCTACCTCTTGTCTCTATAACAAACTACTTTATTCAATTACTCCTTCCCCCTCACCACCTGCATTTTTCATTAGTCCATTTCTATTAACATAACCTTACTTTTGTAATCATGAACTTTACACATTCCTAAACACTCTATTCCCCTGCACCTCATCCCAAAAGCAGTCTCATGACTGCAAATCTACATCTCTGGTCTCTCTCCCTCTTGCTCCTTCTAGTTGCAGCTGACATCTCCCCTAATCCTGTTCCCCCACAACCTTGTATCCTTGCACATCCATGTGTGCCTGTCCATAGACTCAGAAAACAAAACTGGTAACCTTACTTATGTTTCTATTGTATTTAAAGTCACCACCCCCTTCACTTGTGCACTCTGGAACACTCGCTCTGTTTGCAACAAGCTCACTTCTATTCATGACCTCTTTATCTCCCACTCCCTCAACCTTCTGGCTCTCACAGAAACCTGGCTCTCTCCTTCAGACACAGTATATCCCATTTCCTTACATTGAACTCCCTCCTTTATCCACTGCAATCTGGATTTCACCCCCATCACTCCACAGAGACAGCAATAGTTAAGGTTACCATGACCTACTTACAGCAAAATCGAATGGCTACTTCTCTCTGCTTATCCTCCTTGATCTGTCTGCAGCCTTTGATATTGTTGACCTCCCCCTTTTGCTCCATACCCTCTAATCCTTTGGCATTTGCGACACAGCCCTCTTGTGGTTCTCTTCCTAACAGTCTAACATTACCTTTAATGTAGCATTCACTTTTTTGGGGTACTGCAAGGCTCTGTCCTCAGTCCCCTTCTCTTCTCAATCTACAAGTCATCATTAGGTTCCTTAATAAGGTCCCATGGGTTTCAATATAATTTGTAATCCAATGACACACAAATCTACCTCTCTACACCATGCCTATCTCCTTCCTTGCTAACACGTGTCACAAACTTTCTTTCTTATATCTCATCCAGGATGTCCTCTCACTACCTTAAGCTAAATCTCTCCAAAACTAAGCTCCTTATTTTACCCCTTCTTCCAAAATCTCCACCCCTCATTTATCTATAACTGTAGATAACTCCATCATTACCCCTACCATGCATGCATGATGTCTTGGGATCACACTTGACTCAGATCTTTCTTTCACTCCTCACATTCAGTCCTTGGCTAAATCCTGCCGCTTCCACCTTAAAAACATCTCTAAAATGAGACATTTCCTTACACAAGACACAAATAAGATTTTAATCCACTCCCTCATCCTTCCCTGCCTCAACTACTGCAACTCCATCCTCTCTGGTCTCCCTAGCTGTGGCCTAGCTCCTTTACAATCCATAATGAATGCCTCTGCCAGACTCATCTTCCTTACACATTGCACCTCTCCGCCAATTCCTTCACTGGCTTCCTCTTGCCTCCAGGATTAAACACAAAATTCTGACTCTGACATACAAGGCCCTCAACTGCACTGCTTCCCCCTATATCCCAGACCTTGGGGCATATGTATCAAGCTCCGTATGATTCACAAAGACCGCTGCTCCATAACCTGTCCGCCTGCTCTGAGCAGGCGGACAGACATCGCCGGAAATCAACTCAATCGAGTACGATCGGGTTGATTGACACCCCCCTGCTGGCGGCCAATTGGCCGCGAGTCTGCAGGGGGCAGCATTGCACCAGCAGCTCTTGTGAGCTGCTGGTGCAATGCTGAATATGGCGAACGTATTGCTCACCGTATTCAGCGAGGTCTGGTGGACCTGATCCACAGTGTCGGATCAGGTCCGCCAGCCCTTGATAAATAGGGGCCAATGTCTCTAGATACTCTCCCTCCTGTCCCCTTCACTCTGCCTCACATTCGCATTTACAGGACTTCTCCAAACTGGCTCCCATCTTGTGGCACTCTCTGCTTCGCTCCACAAGACTCTCCATTAGTATTGAAAGCTTTAAGTGCTCCCTAAAAACTCTACTGTTCAGGGATGCATACAACCTACACTAACCTTTCCTAACTCCAGTTCCTCTCCTCCTTTGTTTATCCCCTTGAACCACCTTAGCATGTAAGCCTAAGAGCCCAACTGTTTGCAGATCACCTTCATAAGAGCTGACTATAACAGTGTAACTCTCGGCAGGGCCCTCTACCCATTTAATCCCTATAAATGTTACCTTGTATACTGCCTATGTTTATAGTGCTGCGGAATCTGTTGGCACTCTACAAATAACTGATAATAATAATTCTACTAGATTGGTTTCCATATCTTGGGCTTTCAAGAATGAGGTTTCAGTTAATTAAGTTTGCAAAGCGGCCACTTGGTCTTCTCTGCATACCTTTACTAAATATTACCATTTTGATTTTTTTGCCTCGTCAGAAGCAGCTTTTGGTCGAAAGGTCCTTCAGGCAGTTGTCTCTCAGTTTGATAATTGTGCCTATATTTTAAATTTTGTCATCAAAAAGACATTATTTTGGGTTTAATTTCTCAGTAAAAAGGTGTTTTAATTGTATCCCTCCCTTTCTTGTTACTCGTGGAATTCCACATCTTGGGTATTGAATCCCATATGTAACAGCTAGTGGACTCTCGCAACCTATATGATAGAAAACATAATTTATGTAAAAACGTACCTGATAAATTAATTTATTTCATGGTGGCGAGAGTCCACGAGGCTAATGGTTAATTTTTTGTTTAAAGCCCATCTTTTTTCCTGCTCCTCCTTTTTGGCTTTTACTCATTTGAGACACCTCACCACTTGGCTATTCCCATACGTAACAGCTCAGGGACTCTCGCCACCATAAAAGAAATGTATTTATCAGGTAAGTTATTACATAAATTATGTTTTTTACACTTTTTTCACACATTGTTTTACCATAATTGACCCTTCTATAATATGCACATAACTTCAAATGTTTTATGGCACTTTAAATGTACATACATTTATTTTCAGAACAAAAATCTATTTAGACTTTAATAGAATCGATTTTTCTGTCATCCTTTAAAACATAGTTTTTGTAAAATCTATGCTTGTACTCTGAACAGGCTGCTTCACCATCATCAGACTCATGTGTAAAAAATACCTGTGGTCACACTGATTTCCTTTGTGACAATTTACTGATGATACCTATAGGGGAAGCTGTGCAGTGGTCTGAGCTTTACAGCATCATTAGAAAATCAACACTTTGGGTTATATTTATTAATGTGCGAGCGGACATGATACGATGTAGCGTATCATGTCTGCCGCACATCGATAAATGCCAACAGCGTGAACTGCTGGTGCAATGCCGCCCCATGCAGATTCGCAGCCAATCGGCCGCTAGCAGGGGGTGTCAATGAACCCGATTGTATTCGATCGGGTTGATTTCTCTCCGCGGCCTCAGAGCAGGCGGACAAGTTATGGAGAGCTTTATAAATCAGCCCCTAGAGGTCATCTGAAAACCAAGTTTTAAAATGACAAAAAAAACTTGGCATGCTTCATATAACTACTCATCAAGAGTTGCTACATTTTTTTGTATATGTGTGTATTTATATTTTATAATATATAAAACCACCAGAATAAACTGTACCACCTCAGGATTTTCACCTGATCATTTATATAAAAATACCAAGGTGTTTACTGTCCCTTTAAAGGAACACTGAACCCAAATTTTTTCTTTCGTGATTCAGATAGAGCATGCAATTTTAAGCAACGTTCTAATTTACTCTTATTATCAATTTTTCCTCGTTCTCTTGCTATCTTTATTTGAAAAAGAAGGCATCTAAGCTTTTTTTGGTTCAGCACTCCGGACAGCACTTTTTTATTGGTGGATTTATCCACCAATCAGCAAGGACAACCCAGGTTGTTCACCAAAAATGGTCCAGCATCTAAACTTACATTCTTGCATTTCAAATAAAAATGTCATGCTCTATCTGAATCACAAAAGAAAAAATTTGTGTTCAATGTCCCTTTAAGCTTTGGTTCCCAAGATTTGTCAGTTCTGCTTTGGTATCCGTAAACTCTTTTCATATCTCTCATATCTAATCTGATCATTAATCACACATTATTTCTTACAATATTACCAGGAAAAAATACTATAACTTGTTCAACAGATGTTTTTCTTTTTGATATACAATGTCTGCATGAGTACTAGAAATCAACATTTTGTTAGCCTCAGGTTCATGTATCAGGGACAGAATTTTTAATCTTATGCTAAATGTCGGTGGAAGTCGGCAATGCAAGAGACACTTGTGTCAATAACAGATATGATTCAGCTCATGCAGTTACATTTCTTGGAAACAATATAGTCATAATGATTCCAGAAATCCTTACTACTCTGGCCGTCAGTGAAGAGATGTGCATTTTTAGGATGAATGGATTAAAATGCCAGCAAGGTAAACAAAATATGTTTACTGAAAATAATGTGGGGGAAAACAAATAACAATGCGTATTTCATACAGTTCTGAAGAAAAATAAATTGCAATGTAGTGGCAACTCAAAATATGTATGTACTGTAATAACAGTTTTGACCTAAAAAATACTGGGTAATTGATGAATAGCAACACACACACCACATCGTTTTAAAAGTAAAAGAAATAAATCCAAGCCAATGTGGCAAAATAAAAAGAGAAATTAGGAAAAAAATGTAGGGCATTTAAATTATTCAAAGAAAATAGTACATACTCAACATACCATATCTATAAGGAATATAACAAAGCATGCAAAAGAGCAATCAGATTAGACAAAATTCCATAGTAACATAGTAGATGAGGTTGAAAAAAACAGTCCATCAAGTTCAGCCTATACAGATCCTACCTGATTTACAACAAATGTTTCAATTGAGCTTAATCCCATTAAAAAGGTGACACGTTTTACGCAAGCAATAATATCCCTTAAAGTGAATGTAAATTTTGATGCTAAAGTGCCTGGTTTTTAAAAATTCTATTAAAAACAGGGGCACTTTAATTCATCAATATACATTTCACGTTGTGAAAATACTTACCTTTTAAACTTGACAGCAGCTCCAGCTTCCTCCGGTCGTCGCAAGCCATTTCTGATGTCAGAAATGATGGATAGGTCATCCTCCAATCACGGCTTCTCCCCCGGGGGAATAAGTGTCTGATTCAACACTGTGATTGGAGGAAGCCGGATTCCTCATTTTAGACCCAAGAAGAGGCTTTGCAACAGGTGGAGGAAGCTGGAGCTGCTGTCAAGATTAAAAGGTAAGTTTTTTTCACAACAGGAGTGAAATGTAAATTTTGATGAATTAAAGTGCCCTGTTTTTAATCGAATTTTTAAAAACTGGGCACTTTAGCATCAAAATTTACATTCACTTTAATTCTATTTCTAGCCTGAAATGTATCTAAGTCATTTTAAAATTGAAAATAAAAGAATAATTGCAAAGTGTTTTTTGTTTAATAATGTGCATATTGTGTTGTATTCATGCATATTTTTATGTATCACAGTAGTGCTGTATTGTGTCTTTAACCTCAATAAAAATTATTATTATAAAAAAAATAAAAAAAAAGTGTTTTTTAAGTGTATAAATGGCAAAAAATGTGAGAGGAACCAATGGGAGAGACATTATAACAAACTAGAACATACAATCCCATACCAATAACTGGGTTATCTTTTGTACAGGTAGTGAGAGTCCATAATCCATTACTCCTGGGAATGAATGTTAGGCCCTTCAGATAGTTCTCTATTAAACCAATCCTGGCCAGTAAAACTTGTTATACCAGCATCAAGTGGAGTGATAAAGAAATATCTTTGGAGCAATAGCGCTAGGACCCAGGAGATAGATGACTGAGCACAAAGACTAATACAGAAAGCTGAATACCAGAAAATTACCTGATCAAAGTGAAGTCGACAAGCCAGGAGTCTGACCAGAAGGGAAACTGGGAGCAGAATAAATGTAGTTAGGCCGGGGGTGGAGCTGGGCCAGACGAGAGATGGCCGCTTGAGTCTTTAGCTCCTAAGCCCTGCTGGAGATTTATGATCATCAGGACGGCATTATAAGATCTGTGACCCTGTATTTCTTCACATGTGCTCAATAAAGTATACCGGATAACAAAAGGTCAAAAACAAAATCTCAGCTTTTTGAGATCATCCTAACCCTGCTCCGATCGGGCCACTGCACACATCTTGGTGAGATACACAGAAGTCATCAAAGCCCCATCTACATAAGATCCAGCACCAGCCTATTTTACCCTAAAAGGAGGGGAGGTTTGGTGCCCCTGGAGCCCAACCGCATCATGCAAAATTAAATTTACAGGGGATGATCAGCGACTGACGGTCACGTCGCAAATGCAGCTGCACCCTTCCACACACGGATTGAAGGCCTGATGGAGAGACACAGACTACGTAAATGATTTCAGACATCCAAGGGCTAACACAGATACAGTCTGACAACTCAGCAGCCCGAAGTTCAGCTAAATTAAGACCAGCAGTGAACGGGACAACATCACAGTAAGTAATAGGCCTTACACCACATGGCTGCAATTAGCGGGGCCCATACAAACACTTCTCATCAATAGCTAAGTACTAGCAGCAACTATGATACCTTATCACCTCTAATATAACAGTGACTTTTGCTTTTAAAACATTTTATATCAGCACCCTAGATCATGTATACTATGGTCAGTCACTTAACTATCTTTCGCTTGGCTAAATCAGCTCTGCATACTTTGAACCACCCTGTTATATACAAACCCAATAATAGGGCATCTGTAGGAGCTAGAACAAGCTGGAAAGCTATAAGTGACTCTCACGCATTCATTAACCCTTAACTTGCTGAGGACGTCCCTACGAAACCAGTATCAGTTACCTTTATTAATGCTGACTTAAACTTGATATATGAATACAGCAGACATCACAATCGTAGATCGGACAGCTTCTTAAACATTTTCTTCCAAGCATTACATATCTAAGTAAGTCTAAAGCAACAACCAATTTGATTGATTTGCTGCTCTGGGAGATGTCATAGAGAAAACATAATAAAATGGATAAATCATCCAAGACATCCTCTCTAAGTCAATACCTTAAATCAGCAGATACATCAGTGGATAAACCACCTGAACTACAACCCTCACGCATAAAACTGATCACTGCACAAGTTCACAAAACTGAAGATATTGATGATTCAAGTGTCACAAAACAAGACCTTACAAACTTATCCTCTAAAGATAACCTAAAAGCTGTCCTATCTGAAATGAGACAACTATTCGGAGACCTGAAAAAAGATCTTAATTCAGTCTTAAAGAAATTCCAATTAATTGAAGAAAAGCAAGTTAGTATGCAACAAGACCCTCCAGCATTCTACTCAACAACTGCAAACCCATGAAAATTATATTTATTTCCTCATGAAGAAAGAAGAAGATTTAGACAACAGAAATAGGAGGAATAATACTATATATGTATATGAGGCATACCAGAATCTATTCCCCCTTCATCTCTTACAGGAAATATTCAAGATGTATTTCATACACTTAAAGGCACTTTATCCTCCAAAGACATAATTATGGAACAAGCACATAGAGCTTTGAGACCCAAGTCTTCCCCCAAAGCTCCAAGAGACGTCATAATTAAATTCTTCTCAGGACATAGAAGAAGTTTTTAAATTCACTACAGCTAAGCATAGTCCAACGCAGGCAGGAATCAAACTGCAGTTCTTTCCAGACCTAGGTCCAGCTACACTACAAAAATGAAGAGAACTCAAGAATATAGCACTGGCACTAAGAGAACAGAAGATCCCATACAGATGGGGTTTCCCAGTCTGTATAATGGCTACCAGGGATTAAAAATCATCAGAACTCCAAAAGATTTAGTAGACTTTTGCAACCACCAACTAGAACCACCAACTAGAACTAACCATCTCAGTGCCAAAGCCCAGCTCAGGACAAGAGAAGACCCATGAAAATCAGAACACTCTGCAGCTTCCTGATACAGAAGACTGACCAGCTGAAAGCCAAAGTCTATTCTACGGTCATATACTATGAGGCTCACTCACTGAAGATCAGTTATGGATAAGTACACTCACTATTTTGTACCACATAATGACTATCTTTAATATATGCTAGACTCATGCAAAAATGCATGATACTATTTTTATATTTTATTATTACTTGTTCATATGTGTTGTTTGCTTTTTTTGGAGCACATGTATGAATATACCAACAGGTTACCCTACCTGGCAGGAATACTATCCCCAATTGTATCCCACTATGTGTTTGTTACCTCTTACTTGTTTAAAGTTTTTTTATTCTTGGTCACTGATTACAGGGAGTGCAGAATTATTAGGCAAATTAGTATTTTGACCACTTCATCCTCTTTATGCATGTTGTCTTACTCCAAGCTGTATAGGCTCGAAAGCCTACTACCAATTAAGCATATTAGGTGATGTGCATCTCTGTAATGAGAAGGGGTATGGTCTAATGACATCAACACCCTATATCAGGTGTGCATAATTATTAGGCAACTTCCTTTCCTTTGGCAAAATGGGTCAAAAGAAGGACTTGACAGGCTCAGAAAAGTCAAAAATAGTGAGATATCTTGCAGAGGGATGCAGCACTCTTAAAATTGCAAGCGTTTCATTCAAAATAGTCAACAGGGTCGCAAGAAGCGTGTGGAAAAACCAAGGCGCAAAATAACTGCCCATGAACTGAGAAAAGTCAAGCGTGCAGCTGCCAAGATGCCACTTGCCACCAGTTTGGCCATATTTCAGAGCTGCAACATCACTGGAGTGCCCAAAAGCACAAGGTGTGCAATACTCAGAGACATGGCCAAGGTAAGAAAGGCTGAAAGACGACCACCACTGAACAAGACACACAAGCTGAAACGTCAAGACTGGGCCAAGAAATATCTCAAGACTGATTTTTCTAAGGTTTTATGGACTGATGAAATGAGAGTGAGTCTTGATGGGCCAGATGGATGGGCCCGTGGCTGGATTGGTAAAGGGCAGAGAGCTCCAGTCCGACTCAGATGCCAGCAAGGTGGAGGTGGAGTACTGGTTTGGGCTGGTATCATCAAAGATGAGCTTGTGGGGTCTTTTCGGGTTGAGGATGGAGTCAAGCTCAACTCCCAGTCCTACTGCCAGTTTCTGGAAGACACCTTCTTCAAGCAGTGGTACAGGAAGAAGTCTGCATCCTTCAAGAAAAACATGATTTTCATGCAGGACAATGCTCCATCACACGCGTCCAAGTACTCCACAGCGTGGCTGGCAAGAAAGGGTATAAAAGAAGAAAATCTAATGACATGGCCTCCTTGTTCACCTGATCTGAACCCCATTGAGAACCTGTGGTCCATCATCAAATGTGAGATTTACTAGGAGGGAAAACAGTACACCTCTCTGAACAGTGTCTGGGAGGCTGTGGTTGCTGCTGCACGCAATGTTGATGGTGAACAGATCAAAACACTGACAGAATCCATGTATGGCAGGCTTTTGAGTGTCCTTGCAAAGAAAGGTGGCTATATTGGTCACTGATTTGTTTTTGTTTTGTTTTTGAATGTCAGAAATGTATATTTGTGAATGTTGAGATGTTATATTGGTTTCACTAGTAAAAATAAATAATTGAAATGGGTATATATTTGTTTTTTGTTAAGTTGCCTAATAATTATGCACACACCTGCACACACAGATATCCCCCTAAAATAGCTATAACTAAAAACAAACTAAAAACTACTTCCAAAACTATTCAGCTTTGATATTAATGAGTTTTTTGGGCTCATTGAGAACATGGTTGTTGTTCAATAATAAAATTAATCCTCAAAAATACAACTTGCCTAATAATTCTGCACTCCCTGTAGTTCCCTCAGGAGGAGAATCGTAACTTAAATTTGTAACACTTTTTCACTTCTTTTTTGTTTATTGTTATACTTGTTATAAGACTGAATTGTTAGAGATACATTTATCTTTTTTTTTTTTTTTTGCTGTCCTTTCACTAAGCACACAGTATAGGGAATAATAGAGTTTTTCCTCACTTGCTTCAAGACCTCATCTCATCCCCCAAACCCTATAGCCTTCCCCTCTCAATTCTCAAAAACTTAAGCAGATCCAAGGTCAAAACCAAACGGGCATAAACAGAGAAGAATCAGCAGGCAGAAGAATGGTCAAGGAAGATACGAGTCACAAACCAGAAATCCTATGACGTAATATAGCACACCCACAAGGTAAACTCATTTCTAGAAAAATGAGTCAGGGAGCCCGGAAGGTATTTAAAACAAAGGCACTAAAGGTGACGCAAGAAAGATGCACAGAAAATTATGCAACGCGAGAAAATTTAGCAAGACGTGTCAGAGGTTACGTAACACAGAAAATAATGCGAGACAGACTGTGTCGTCAAAGCAACTGCGTCGTAGCATCCATGTCATAGCAAGCCGGGGGTTCTCAGACTAAGTAGAAGCATGTTTTCACTCAGAGGGTTGTGTATGGAGTAAGGGTAGTGTCTCTTTTTTCACCTCATGGGAAAGATTATATATATAGCCTTGGGAAAGCATTATTCTTTTATAACGTTATTCCCCTTTACATTTTTTGCATGCATTGGGTTTTGGATCCCCACAGAGCATTTTCCTTTTTCCCCCGCATATTGGCTTTAAGGTCTGCGTGCATCAGTCTAGTGTGTAAGCCCTTGGGTCTTTGCATGTCGTTTTTTTTTCACATGCACCTTCCCTTACTTTATGGTATGCTATCTAGCCTGGGTGTAGAGTCTGCTGGTATCCTGCTTGTAGATTACCTCTCTCTGGCCTAGTAAGTTTTTAAAGAGCTTCTTTTGGAGGCGGTATGTTTTCCTTTTCCTCAAGAGCTCTTTTTGGGGGATTTAACTATTTATGCTTTTTTTCTACTTTGTAGATTTTTGCTACAATGTCCCTAAAGTTTTAATGCATATAGATCTGTCTAATGCTGCTCTTGCTTCTAAAGGTATTACTGCTCCTTCTGTGTCTTCCTTACAGGAGACTTCTACAGATTTTGCTCCTGAGTTAAGGACTTCCTCCATTCAACAATATTTGAAATGTTGGCAGCTGTGCCACCTTAATTATTCTGCTAATGGCTCTGCTGAGTCCTCTGAAGGAGAGGTTTTCTCTGATGATCAGGGGTCTAATTCTGATCAGGAAAGAGAGTCATTTTCTTTTTTGTTCAAAGTTGATATTAAGGCCTCTATTTATCAACGGTCTTGCGGACCTGATCTGATAGTGCGGATCAGGTCCGCAAGACCTCACTAAATGGGGAGAGCAATATGCTCTCCACATTTAACATTGCACCAGCAGCTCACAAGAGCTGCTGGTGCAACGCCGCCCCCTACTGACTCGCGGCCAATCAGCCGCCAGCAGGGAGGTGTCAATCAACCCGATCGTACTCAGAGCAGGCAGACAGGTTATAAAGCAGCAGTCTTTAGACTCGCCAGAAACACGGCCCTTCAAGCTCCGTACGGAGCTTGATAAATATGGGCCTAATTCTCTTTTAAAGGAGATTTTGCTTACTATAGGGGTTAAAGATCTAAAAGTAGCTGAGGACAAGTCTGTAAATCATTTAGATTTAATTTATAAACTCATGGCTAAATCCACTGAGGTTTTCCCTGTCCTAGACGCTCTCTCTGTGATAGTCTCTAGGGAATGGTCTAAGCCAGGTAGCACATTTGAATCTTCTTCAAGGTTTAAGTAAATGTATCCTCTACCTGCTTTTTATATTGAACTTTGGGAAACTGTCCCTAAAGTGGATGGGGCCATTTCTACATTGGCTAAGAGTACTACTATTCCTTTGGAAGATACTTCTTCCTTTAGATAGAAAGTTAGAATCTTCCATAGAAGATTTGGTCTCTGTTGAAAAAGAACTCTCATCTCAGTTTCCAATCAGACAATGTCACTAGAGTAGCCTAAATCAATCACCAGGAGCGGGGGGGGGGGGCAGTTCCCTAGATATAATAGAAATGTCTCAAATCCTTTCATGGACAGTTCATATTCCATTTGTTTCAACTGAAAAGTCTTGGAATATGAGGATTTTCTCTTGTCCTACGTTAAAGGTTTTAATTTCCTAGACTGCCTCATAATACTCACTTTATCTTGAAATTTTAGGTATTTGACCATAATTAGTCTAGGACTTGATACTCTGTCTCAACTTCTTCTAGGGGAGACCCAATCTATGTACCCTTTCTACCTTAAAGGAGCTATCATTTGAAGGCCTGGAAGTTGTGGTAACACCTTTGAGGTAAATTTAATTAAATCTTGGAATTTGGATGTTTCTAGGAGGCCAATTATCTTAATGTTATTTCTGTGTGAGTGGTCTTCTAACTCTTTTATCTTAACTTGCAATTGTTTTATTATTTCCCCTTGGTTTTTGGGTTTACTTCTCCTGTGTATCCATCTGGTCTTCCAAATCTGATACCCGTGCTTCGACCTCTGAAATTGTCTGAGTATTGTCGGACCTCTTCAGTAAGGCTGGAAAGTTCATTTATAAGCATGTTAAACCGTGGCATAATCAAATTCCGAAATTTGACTTATTAAAACCAGGGGATCTTGGATTGAGGTTGTTAGCTCTTGCATGTCTACGCTGTTTTCTAAATCAGTGTTCCTAACCATATTATCACAGTGTTTAGCTGGCATTGCTGGTGATTTAATTTTGGATTGTGTGACAAATCTTTCCATGTGTACAAAGTTATGCAGTAAAGAACGTAAATAACAAAATGCAACAAAACAACAAAAGAACTCTTAGAATTCTCTACAGATAGTGCAAATGTGAATATCCTTTTCTTTTCTACTCTTTTCCTCTCTTCCTTTTTTTCTTTTCTTTTTCGCTTTTTCTCCTCTTTCTTCTTTTTTTCCCTTTCTCCTTTCCTTCCTTCCCCTTTTCTTTCTCTCCCCCTTTTCCTTTTCGTGATAAAATGTGAATATTAATATAAAACAAAAAAACTATTTAGTATTATTTTAAATGTAAGACGCCAGCCAGAAATCACCATGCTCTTATAGGTTATTGCATATACACATTGCACAGAAACTAGTGCCTTATTAATTGCCAGATAGAGTTCAGCAAGATATTTTAGTAGGCTCCTATATGGGCCCCCTCCAAGATGGGGACATAAGTACTTGCTCTGAACTGAGCTATACTTTAGTCTTGGATATCTCTCTGGTAACACAAGTCACAACAAGATATAGCAGTCACTTCCCCAGTACTCTGTTTCTGGCTTTGTGAAAAAATATCCCAAGAAGCTTTCTCTCATACAACAGAGAGCAGATGGTCCCTTTAATGAAGACAGAACAACAAATTTCCAATATATTAAGCAATATTATATAGAGGGTTTATACCCAAACAATCCTCTATAGGGCAGTTATATCAGAAGAACATATAGCATTCCCATTATTGCCAAGATCAAACAGCTGGTATCATTGTATTTCAAATTCAAGAAAAACTGAATAAAAAACATGGTATAAATGCACACAAAAGCAATTTAATGAAACATGAAATAAAATAAATAATAAAACTTATACTTGCAAGTACAGAAAAATGCTTGTATGTTTCAACTTACGTCGTCCTCAGAAGCCTGTGTTTCAACCACACAGCATTATTTTAGTCAAGTTATTCAATTATAGCCAGATACTTGGGGTCCCCCTTTCTTTTTGGTGGTTCAAATGGCAGCCTTTTCCTATAACAGATAGGTGGCCTCCTTTCCTGTGCCCGTTATCTTCACGTGCCCCACTTGCTCTGAGCACTTTTGTTGTATCAAGGACATGTGGGGTCCATCTGTAGAGTGAAGGAATTCAGTGGGCTCCTCTGCCTGGTCTCTTTATAATCCCGGACTCACAAAGATCTGTGCTCTCTGCCCCACCTTGCGGGGATGTCTTCCGCTGCTCATACTTGATGAAGCACATAGTCTCTCACTGCTGGTGATCTTTGCAACTTCCCCACCATGTGGTTTGCTGCACCTGTTCTAGATCTTGGAGGTATGGAAGTCCAGTGTGCAGTAGCTGTGACCACCAGGATCTGGTAGGCCTCAGTGACAGAGCCACCTCCTAAAACACTCTGTACTTAAGTTATGCCTAAATTTGCTCCAAAGCTCAGATCACCTCTACCCGTCAATGGGGATACGGCGTGTGGGGTGAATGTTTCTGTGTCAACCTAGAGCACAGGACCTCAGACTCGCGCGTCATCGCAAAGCCCCTCCTCCAATGGAAGTCCTCAGATTTCCTGTAAATGCTCAGGCCTTTTCTAGTCAGTTTTGGCTCTAGAATGTATGGGAGTGATTGTTCATGTTCCTTTGTTGGTACAGAGAATGGGATTTTATTCTAACCTCTTCTTTATTCCTTTTTAGTAAAGAACTTTCAGACCAGTTCTGGATCTAAATGCTCTGAGTTAATTCTCCAGAGTTTTTATTTTTTAAATAGTTACTATTTGGACTTTTTTCTGCCTTTTATTTTGCAAGGTCAGTTTATGTAGTTTTATGGGATGTTTATCTTCATGTTCCTATTTTCTAGGAACATCATCAGTTTCCTAGGGTTTCCTTTCTGATCTAGCATTTTTAGTTTGTTGCTCTACCGTTTTGTCTGGGTTCAACTCCCAGCATATGTTCCTAGGTCTTGGGTACCCTTTTGTCTGCTCTCAGATTATTGCCGTGTTTCCTTTTCTGGATGATTTTTTGGTTTAAAATATGGTTGTTTCTTAAGCATAATGGTTGGAAAAATATTTTTTTCCAAGAGTTTGCTGGTTTCTCAGACTAAGATTTTATTTCTCAGATTCAATTTCCATTAATCTTTCCTTGACAGTTTTTAGGGTTATGAAGCCAGTGTCCACATGTCTAAACCTTCTGTTTCTTTCTTTTCCCTCAGTTGCTCTTTGCATGGAGGTTGTATGTTGGCGGCTTTGGATGTTATTCCTTTTGCTCGCTTTCTCATGAAGCCTCTTTAGCTTTGTATGCTTCGGCAGTGATGCAGGGGTGTTACTCCATTTTTTTCAAGGATTCATCTAGATTTCAGATTCAGCCAGTCTCTGTCTTGGTGGCTATATCATCAGCTTATCTAGCAGGGGGCTTCTTTTGTTCATCCTACTGGATCTATATTCTGTAGTCTTTCAGGATTGGGGGGCATCTGGGAGTTTCAGAGAGTGCAAGGTTTTTTTTTGTTTCCTCTGGGGCAAGGTTTCCTTTTGATATTTTTGAACTCCGTTTAATTTTCAGAGTCCTTCAGAGTTGGCCTCTGTTGGAAAGGGAGTCTTATCTCCAATTTCATATTGACTTTTTTTCAACAGTAGCATATGTCAATTGTCGAGGGGAAACTCTCAGTTCCCTGACCATGAGGGAAGTGTTGTAAATTCTTTCCTGTGCAGAAGTCAATTATTATTTAATTTCTGCTGTTCAAATTCCTGGAGTGAACAGTTTTTTTCAGTTGTTAGTCTTGGCATCCAGGAGAGTGGTCTCTTCATCTGGATATCTTCAATCAGATAGTGGATCTTTGGGGTCTTCCAGAGATAGTTCTGATGGTTTTTTGTTTTATTCTTTGACTTTCCAGGTACTGTGTGAGGTCCATAGTTCATCAAGCAGTGTTTGTGGATGCTTAGGTAGTTAATTGGTCATTTCGGCTAACTTGTGTTTTTTTCCACCTATGGTTTTTCTTCTAGGATGGTTGCCTAATCAGTCTATAGGGAGTGTCTGTGTCTCTATCTGCTTCGATCTGGTCCCACAGTTTTTGGTATGCACATCTAGTTCAGATGTCCAGTTGTTCTTTTTGAGTCTTTTCCTTTGCATATCAGACTTTTGGTCTCAAGGTCTGGTTTTTCATACAGATCTAAAATCTCTAAGCCTAATGGCATGGAGTTTGAAGAAATAGTTCTTAAATGGACAGTATATATCAATTTTCATATAACTGCATGTAATAGACACTGCTATAAAGAATAATATGCAAAGAAAGTGATCTAAAAATCCAGTATAAAACTGTTTAAAAACGTAGAACCTTCCAGTTTACCTCTGTTAAAAAGGTAGCTGGAACACCCAGTGCAAGTGGAAAATATCAGACCCCCCCCCTTCCTTGGCATATGAAAAGACCCTTTACACAACCAGAAGCAGGTGGAGTAGGTATACATCAGTATTCTCCTAAAACTTTGGGGCTTGATTAGGAGTCTGAAAATCAGAGCAATGTTATTTAAAAATAAGCAAAACTATACATTTAAAAAAAACAAAAAACTGTATTGGCTATATAAATGGGTCATCTACAAAACATTTATGCAAAGAAAAATCTAGTGTATAATGTCCCTTTAAAGGGACACTAAACCCACATTTTTTCTTTCATGATTCAGATAGAGCATGCAATTTCAAGCAACTTTCTAATTTACTCCTATAATCTCTTGCTATCTTTATTTAAAAAGCAGGAATGTGGTGCATAGGAGCCGGCCCATTTTTAGTTGAGAACCTGGGTTATGCTTGCTTATTTGTGGGTAAATGTAAGCCTCCAATAAGCAAGCGCTATCCATAGTGCTGAACCTAAAATGGGCTGGCTGCTAAGATTTACATTCCTGCTTTTAAAATAAAGTTAGCAAGAGAACAAAGAAAAATTGATAATAGGAGTAAGTTAGAAAGTTGCTTAAAATTCCATGCTCTATCTGAATCATGAAATGAAAAATTTAGGTTCAGTGTCCCTTTAAGTAGAGAGGGTTTTCTGATTCTGTTATTAAGACTCTGATACAGGTTTGTGAGCCTGTATTCAGGAAATTTTATTATAAGGTTTAATGGACCTTTATTACTCAATGTAATGATCATGGTTTTTTCTTGGCGTTCTTTTAGAATTTCTAGGTTTTTTGTTTTGTTTTTGCCTTTTTTCCCGATGGTTTGGATATGGTTTTATCTGCCAGTTCTTTTTCAAGGGTCAGATTTAAGCTCTTTCAGTTCTTTCCCTTTAGAAAATTGCTAATCTTTCAGATATCCATAGCTTTGTTCTAGCTTTGGACCCCACCTTGTGGTTTTCTGGTGTTGTTTTTTCTTACGTACATCTTTTTTTACTGCTCCTATTTTTTTGCTCTTGATTCTTTTCCTACCTCTTTGGCTTGGCTATATGTCAGACTGAGTTGCCAGTGAGGTGGGAGGGGTTTTATAAGAGTTCCTGGGGTTTGGGAATCTTTGCCTCCTACTAGTGGTAGGGAAGAGTAATTCCCAGGAGTAATGGATCATGGACTCTCACCACCATGAAATAAATTATATCAAAAGGTAAGCATAAATTATGTTTTTATAAGAAAAGCAGTATAATAATGATTACATTTTAACAAAGGCCAGATTTCCCATTGGGCATTAAGGTGTCTTATGCAAACTGAGGCCTAGATTTGGAGTTCGGCGGTAAAAGGGCTGTTAACGCTCTGCGGGCTTTTTTCTGGCCGCACCATAAATTTAACTCTGGTATCGAGAGTTAAAACAAATGCTGCGTTAGGCTCCAAAAAAGGAGCGTAGAGCATTTTTACCGCAAATGCAACTCTCGATACCAGAGTTGCTTACGGACGCGGCCGGCCTCAAAAACGTGCTGGTGCACGATTCTCCCATAGGAAACAATGGGACTGTTTGAGCTGAAAAAAAACCTAACACCTGCAAAAAAGCAGCGTTCAGCTCCTAACGCAGCCCCATTGTTTCCTATGGGGAAACACTTCCTACGTCTGCACCTAACACCCTAACATGTACCCCGAGTCTAAACACCCCTACCCTTACACTTATTAACCCCTAATCTGCCGCCCCCGCTATCGCTGACCCCTGCATATTATTATTAACCCCTAATCTGCCGCTCCGTAAAACGCCGCCACCTACGTTATCCCTATGTACCCCTAATCTGCTACCCCTAACACCGCCGCCCCCTATATTATATTTATTAACCCCTAATCTGCCCCCCACAACGTCGCCGACACCTACCTACACTTATTAACCCCTAATCTGCCGAGCGGACCTGAGCGCTACTATAATAAAGTTATTAACCCCTAATCCGCCTCACTAACCCTATCATAAATAGTATTAACCCCTAATCTGCCCTCCCTAACATCGCCGACACCTACCTTCAATTATTAACCCCTAAACTTCCGATCGGAGCTCACCGCTATTCTAATAAATGGATTAACCCCTAAAGCTAAGTCTAACCCTAACACTAACACCCCCCTAAGTTAAATATAATTTTTATCTAACGAAATAAATTAACTCTTATTAAATAACTTATTCCTATTTAAAGCTAAATACTTACCTGTAAAATAAATCCTAATATAGCTACAATATAAATTATAATTATATTATAGCTATTTTAGGATTAATATTTATTTTACAGGCAACTTTGTATTTATTTTAACCAGGTACAATAGCTATTAAATAGTTAAGAACTATTTAATAGTTACCTAGTTAAAATAATAACAAATTTACCTGTAAAATAAATCCTAACCTAAGTTATAATTAAACCTAACACTACCCTATCAATAAAATAATTAAATAAACTACCTACAATTACCTACAATTAACCTAACACTACACTATCAATAAATTAATTAAACACAATTGCTACAAATAAATACAATTAAATAAACTAGCTAAAGTACAAAAAATAAAAAAAGAACTAAGTTACAGAAAATAAAAAAATATTTACAAACATAATAAAAATATTACAACAATTTTAAACTAATTACACCTACTCTAAGCCCCCTTATAAAATAACAAAGCCCCCCAAAATAAAAAATTCCCTACCCTATTCTAAATTAAAAAAGTTACAAGCTCTTTTACCTTACCAGCCCTGAACAGGGCCCTTTGCGGGGCATGCCCCAAGAATTTCAGCTCTTTTGCCTGTAAAAAAAAACATACAATACCCCCCCCCAACATTACAACCCACCACCCACATACCCCTAATCTAACCCAAACCCCCCTTAAATAAACCTAACACTAAGCCCCTGAAGATCTTCCTACCTTGTCTTCACCATCCAGGTATCACCGATCCGTCCTGGCTCCAAGATCTTCATCCAACCCAAGCGGGGGTTGGCGATCCATAATCTGGTGCTCCAAAGTCTTCCTCCTATCCGGCAAGAAGAGGACATCCGGACCGGCAAACATCTTCTCCAAGCGGCATCTTCGATCTTCTTCCATCCGGTGCGGAGCGGGTCCATCTTGAAGCAGGCGACGCGGATCCATCCTCTTCTTCCGATGTCTCCCGACTAATGACGGTTCCTTTAAGGGACGTCATCCAAGATGGCGTCCCTCGAATTCCGATTGGCTGATAGGATTCTATCAGCCAATCGGAATTAAGGTAGGAATTTTCTGATTGGCTGATGGAATCAGCCAATCAGAATCAAGTTCAATCCGATTGGCCGATCCCATCAGCCAATCAGATTGAGCTCGCATTCTATTGGCTGATCGGAACAGCCAATAGAATGCGAGCTCAATCTGATTGGCTGATTGGATCAGCCAATCGGATTGAACTTGATTCTGATTGGCTGATTCCATCAGCCAATCAGAAAATTCCTACCTTAATTCCGATTGGCTGATAGAATCCTATCAGCCAATCGGAATTCGAGGGACGCCATCTTGGATGACATCCCTTAAAGGAACCGTCATTAGTCGGGAGACATCGGAAGAAGAGGATGGATCCGCGTCGCCTGCTTCAAGATGGACCCGCTCCGCACCGGATGGAAGAAGATCGAAGATGCCGCTTGGAGAAGATGTTTGCCGGTCCGGATGTCCTCTTCTTGCCGGATAGGAGGAAGACTTTGGAGCACCGGATTATGGATCGCCAACCCCCGCTTGGGTTGGATGAAGATCTTGGAGCCAGGACGGATCGGTGATACCTGGATGGTGAAGACAAGGTAGGAAGATCTTCAGGGGCTTAGTGTTAGGTTTATTTAAGGGGGTTTGGGTTAGATTAGGGGTATGTGGGTGGTGGGTTGTAATGTTGGGGGGGGGTATTGTATGTTTTTTTTTACAGGCAAAAGAGCTGAAATTCTTGGGGCATGCCCCGCAAAGGGCCCTGTTCAGGGCTGGTAAGGTAAAAGAGCTTGTAACTTTTTTAATTTAGAATAGGGTAGGGAATTTTTTATTTTGGGGGGCTTTGTTATTTTATTAGGGGGCTTAGAGTAGGTGTAATTAGTTTAAAATTGTTGTAATATTTTTATTATGTTTGTAAATATTTTTTTATTTTCTGTAACTTAGTTCTTTTTTTATTTTTTGTACTTTAGCTAGTTTATTTAATTGTATTTATTTGTAGCAATTGTGTTTAATTAATTTATTGATAGTGTAGTGTTAGGTTAATTGTAGGTAATTGTAGGTAGTTTATTTAATTATTTTATTGATAGGGTAGTGTTAGGTTTAATTATAACTTAGGTTAGGATTTATTTTACAGGTAAATTTGTTATTATTTTAACTAGGTAACTATTAAATAGTTCTTAACTATTTAATAGCTATTGTACCTGGTTAAAATAAATACAAAGTTGCCTGTAAAATAAATATTAATCCTAAAATAGCTATAATATAATTATAATTTATATTGTAGCTATATTAGGATTTATTTTACAGGTAAGTATTTAGCTTTAAATAGGAATAAGTTATTTAATAAGAGTTAATTAATTTCGTTAGATGTAAATTATATTTAACTTAGGGGGGTGTTAGTGTTAGTGTTAGACTTAGCTTTAGGGGTTAATCCATTTATTAGAATAGCGGTGAGCTCCGATCGGAAGTTTAGGGGTTAATAATTGAAGGTAGGTGTCGGCAATGTTAGGGAGGGCAGATTAGGGGTTAATACTATTTATGATAGGGTTAGTGAGGCGGGTTAGGGGTTAATATCTTTATTATAGTAGCGCTCAGGTCCGCTCGGCAGATTAGGGGTTAATAAGTGTAGGCAGGTGTCGGCAACGTTGAGGGGGGCAGATTAGGGGTTAATAAATATAATATAGGGGTCGGCGATGTTAGGGGCAGCAGATTAGGGGTACATAGGGATAACGTAGGTGGCGGCGATTTGCGGTCGGAAGATTAGGGGTTAATTATTGTAAGTAGCTGGCGGCGACGTTGTGGGGGGCAGGTTAGGGGTGAATAAATATAATACAGGGGTCGGCGGGGTTAGGGGCAGCAGATTAGGGGTACATAAATATAATGTAGGTGGCGGTCGGCAGATTAGGGGTTAAAAATTTTAATCGAGTGGCGGCGGTGTGGGGGGACCTCGGTTTAGGGGTACATAGGTAGTTTATGGGTGTTAGTGTACTTTAGGGTACAGTAGTTAAGAGCTTTATAAACCGGCGTTAGCCAGAAAGCTCTTAACTCCTGCTTTTTTCAGGCGGCTGGAATTTTGTCGTTAGAGCTCTAACGCTCACTTCAGAAACGACTCTAAATACCAGCGTTAGAAAGATCCCATTGAAAATATAGGCTACGCAAATGGCGTAGGGGGATCTGCGGTATGGAAAAGTCGCGGCTGTAAAGTGAGCGTTAGACCCTTTAATCACTGACTCCAAATACCAGCGGGCGGCCAAAACCAGCGTTAGGAGCCTCTAACGCTGGTTTTGACGGCTACCGCCGAACTCCAAATCTGGGCCTAAGAGTGCTTAGAGTTAAACTCCCTGCATTATATTTAGGGAGTTGTAGGGGCCGATTTATTAATGTGCGGGCGGACATGATCCAATGTAGCCTTTTATACTAAACAAATCACATCTCCATCATCTTCGTTATGTTGCAGGGAGCATTTTAGTTTACATTTAAAATGACATTTTGGTACTCAGGGACACTCATTTGCAGAGCCTTGGTCAAGACAAATTTGTGGGGTCTCTCAACCCAGCACCCTTATTCCTCTGTATACCTGCCCCCTGTATGGCTCACCCTTGTCCCTCATTCAGTGTGTCATATATAAAGAATAACACTATAAATTACACCTCCTGATACCATAAAGATTTCTCCATAAACTGAATACAGGATGTGCATTGCACCTTCTTATTAACTCACCCCTGATGACAGTATGGGGCCCGTGGCTGGTGCCTCTCCCTTTAGGTACTGTTAGAGCATTGTTGACAGCATTTTTAGTAAGGTTATTCTTTCATATTTATAGATAATACTGCTTTAATTTAATATGTAAGAAAGTCCTTACTTAAGGTATAAATGTTAGGTTTTGGTTTCTTTAATTCAACTTCCCTCATGTCCCAAGGTCATGCAGGCAAAGAATTATTCCATGCTCTGTTTGACACATTCTGAAATCACACCAATGAATTCCAGCAACATTTCACACCTCTGTTTTATCACCCTGACAGTTTAACGGTAGGATCTGGCACCCACTGCGATGACAGTTACATGTAATCACCATACCAACTAGTCACAAAACCACTCAGAACATCTGACACTTTGCACGTAAAAATCCTTCCCAGTGGCAATATATTTGAAAACAAACTTTCAATACATGGGCAATAGAATTCCAAATATCCAAGGTATGTTAATTTGTTTATTTCTAAAATAGTTTTATTAATTTAACATTATTTATTTTGTATCTGTTTTTTTATATTCTTGATTGTTTTAGACTTTTCTGTTATGTATTAAAAAAGAGCAGGATTGAATTAACCCAATTAAAATGCCCAGGATACAGCTGTACTGCTTTCTGATTGGCTGCACAAAGTGAACCCGTTTTTTATCAGACCAAGCAGGGTGGAAATGTGAACTGTTACAATACAATCCCATACTTTTCATACAAAAAAATGTTTCCTGTACTTTTATTTTAAAGAGACATTAAACATTTTAGGCTAGATTACAAGTCGAGTGCTTTTTAACATGGGCGCGTAAATGGACAAATTTGCAGGTAGCACGTTGAGCTCTGAAAATTAACCAGAGCTCAGACTTCTGGTTAATTAATGTCCCCCCCAACTGCCCCTAAAATAAAGAGTATTGTTCTTTTTTAATTATAAAAAATATGTGTATTTTTAAAATATAACTGCACAAAGCAGTTTTAAGAGGTTAAAGTGTGCGGATGTGTGTAAAGTGCCTTAACATATGGGGACTGTGTTATCATTTGAAGTATATATATATATATATATATATATATATATATACTTATATACATATATACGTATGTGTTCATATGTGTATATTCACATATAAACACATACATATACATGTATATATTCATATACACTACATATATATTTAAACTTTGCTGCCCATTGCTGCACGACTTACCCCCTTCACTGCGCTAGGTTCTCTGCCGTAACTATCAGCATGAGAACGAGGCTCTTATTGCAGCCTATGGAAGCACGCTCTTGTGAGCTCAAAGCTTCCATACAATGTGAACTCAAAGTCACGTTCGCACTGTGCTTCATTCTAAATATCAGCGCACATTTGCGTGCGCAGGTATTATGAATTATTTCGTGTTTAAAGGGACATTAAACACAAACTGTAAGCTGCATGATAATATACCTTTGTATCGGAGAAGAATTTTGCAATGACTAATGCAGCTTTATTTTGTCAAATGAGCATATTGTTTAAGCTTTTTCTTTTCACTGATTACTCTGTACCCCAGAACATGCTAACCCAACATGAAAATATGTTCTATTTATTAATAAATACATATTTTTATATATATCTGATGGTTATATATGTCTATATATGTGTACATATATATTTATTTGTTTATATGTGTATATATGTCTGTAAATATATTTATACACATATAAATAAATAAATACATATGTACACACATATGCAGCCAATATAAATCATATTACTCTGCTTTTAGTGTATAGTGCCTTACATTTGCATCTCTTTCCGTATACATGTGCAATGTCGTTTTATTACAATTTTTACTGTGCAGCTTAAATTGTTTCTTTTCTGCACAATTTCAACATTAATTTTATTTTTTTCATAAAATATACTTTTTGTGGAACAATTTTGTTATAATTTTTCTCAACGTAAAAACTGTCCTTTTAGAATTAGGACAGGGGCTTCACAGTACTAACAAGATTTTCTATAGAATCTCATAAGCCCAGAGAGCTATCTAGAATCAAACTTCAGATGGGGGGGGGGGGGGGATAAATAGAAATTTAGATAACAGTATAAACCCAACAAGCACAAATTTCAGATGTATTTTAAAGCAAAAGGTACAAAAAATAATTAATGTATATTGCAATAATGTTATGAAACATTTCATGTTTTGTGAAAATGTTGAGTTTAATGATCTTTTAATGTCCGTTTAAATGCTAATATATAAAAATTATATTTTAAAAACACAAGTAAATGGCTAGGTAGAATTAACCTCATTAAAATAAATATCCTTCCAAAACTTCTACTCCAAACCCTCCCTATCCCACTCCCAGATACCTTCATTACTTCTTTACAGAACAAATTATTTAAATTTATCTGGAGACATACTAAAGCCCAGATTAATAAGAAAACGATGCTTCTCCCAATAAATATGGGCGGCCTGGGAGTCTCCGACTTCCACAAATACTGTCAGGCGACCTTCCTCCAATGTATTATAGATTGGTTTTCTTACATACACAATAACATTTGGGTACAACTCGAACACAGTATTGACCCATCCACACATCTAGGAGCACTATGATGGTCTCCAAAAGACAGAGACAAACTCATACAAGACCCCACAAAAATTATTAGAGAACCTTTTGGTTTCCTTGATGTCCTTGATATCTTTGACTCTTTAAACTGTATTGATTTCAATCTGGGTTTTGTTGGTAGTCAGGACTCCAATAGGATCTAATTTTTGGACATAGAGTTAACGATAGAAGGTGATAGAATTGTCACCAATCTCTATAGAAAACCCAATGGTGGAAACACCATTCTTAATTATAGATCATGTCATCCTAAGCACATACTGAAGGCCATTCCAAAGGGCCAATTTATTAGGACCAGACGTATTTGCTCCAGTGAGAGTTTATATCAGGAACAAAGTCAGGATTTATACAATAGTCTCCTTAATAGGGGTTACAGTGATAGACTTTTAAACATCACTAAGAGTGTAGACATTATTCCACGTGAATCATTACTTTTGTATAAAAAGGACATCAGAGCTCAAGATGAAAAGGATATTTCTAGAAAAATCATTTTCAGAACCCCCTATAGTCTTGAATTTAAACACATTTGTGACATCATACGTGAATGTCTGCCCATTTTGCATACAGACCCAGTATTAGAAAAGGTTGTTGCAGAGGGTGTAAAATGTGGGTCCAGAAAATCTAGAAGCATAAGAAATTATGTAGCCCCCTCTTTTTTACCTGAAAAGAGACCACATACCTGGTTAAGACCACGGGTGGGTTTTCACAGATGTAGAGCAACCCGTTGCAAAACTTGTAATCATGTCACTGAAGGGGATAGCTTTGTATCCCATAGTACTAGGAAGGAATATAAAATAAAGTATAGTCTAAATTGCAACTCTACACATGTAGTGTATCTTATGACTTGTAAGGGTTGCAGTATTCAATATTTAGAAAAAACCAAGACGCCTGAGACATCGTGCTTTAGAGAATATCAGAGACATAGATGATCCAGATGTGTTCACTTCTGTTGCTGCTCATTTTAAATTTGAACATATGGGAGATTCTTCATACTCTAAGTCTAACCCTAACACCTCCCTAACTTAAATATAATTTAAAATAATCTAAATAAAATTACTACAATTAAATAAATTAATCCTATTTAAAACTAAATACTTAGCTATAAAATAAACCCTAAGCTAGCTATAATATAACTAATAGTTACATTGTAGCTAGCTTAGGGTTTATTTTTATTTTACAGGCAAGTTTGTATTTATTTTAACTAGGTACAATAGTTATTAAATAGTTATTTACTATTTAATAACTACCTAGCTAAAATAAGTACAAATTTACCGGTAAAATAAAACCTAAGCTAATTTACAATTACACCTAACACTACACTATAATTAAATTAAATCCCTAAACTAAATACAATTAAATACAATTCAATAAAATAAAGTACAAAAAAAACCACTAAATTACAGAATTTTTTTTTACAAATTTTTAAACTAATTACACCTAATCTAATCCCCCTAATAAAATAAAAAAGCCCCCCAAAATAATAAAAATCTCTACCCTACACTAAATTACAAATAGCCCTTAAAAGGGCTTTTTGCGGGGCATTGCCCCAAAGTAATCAGCTCTTTTACCTGTAAAAAAAAAATACAATACCCCCCAACATTAAAACCCAACACCCACACACCCAACCCTACTCTAAAACCCACCCAATCCCCCCTTTAAAAACCCTATCCGGGCAGAAGAGGACCTCCAGATGGGCAGAAGTCTTCAACCAGACGGCATCTTCTATCTTCATCCATCCTCTTCTTCCGATGACTCCCGACGAATGAAGATTCCTTTAAATGACCTCATCCAAGATGGCGTCCCTTGAATTCCGATTGGCTGATAGGATTCTATCAGCCAATCGGAATTAAGGTTGGAAAAATCCTATTGGCTGATGCAATCAGCCAATAGAATTGAAGTTCAATCCTATTGGCTGATAAAATCAGCCAATAGGATTGAGGTCGCATTCTATTGGCTGTTCCAATCAGCCAATAGAATGCAAGCTCAATTCTATTGGCTGATTGCATCAGCCAATAGGATTTTTCCTACCTTAATTCCGATTGGCTGATAGAATCCTATCAGCCAATCGGAATTCAAGGGACACCATCTTGGATGACGTCATTTAAAGGAACCTTCATTCATCGGGAGTCGTCGGAAGAAGAGGATGCTCTGCGTCGGTTGGCTTGAAGATGGACCCGCTCCGCTCCGGATGGATGAAGATAGAAGATGCCGCCTGGATGAAGACTTCTGCCCGTCTGGAGGTCCTCTTCTGCCCGGATAGGATGAAGACTTCTGCCCATCTGGAGGACCACTTGTGCCTGGTTGGGTGAAGACGTCTTAAGGTAGGGTGATCTTCAAGGGGTTAGTGTTAGGTTTTTTAAGGGGGGATTGGGTGGGTTTTAGAGTAGGGTTGGGTGTGTGGGTGGTGGGTTTTAATGTTGGGGGGGAGTATTGTATTTTTTTTTACAGGTAAAAGAGCTGATTACTTTGGGGCAATGCCCTGCAAAAAGCCCTTTTAAGGGCTATTTGTAATTTAGTATAGGGTAGGGATTTTTATTATTTGGGGGGGGGGGATTTTTTATTTTATTAGCGGGATTAGATTAGGTGTAATTAGTTTAAAAATTTGTAATTATTTTTTTATTTTCTGTAATTTAGTGTTTTTTTTGTACTTTAGTTTATTTTATTTAATTGTATTTAGTTTAGGGATTTCATTTAATTATAGTGTAGTGTTAGGTGTAATTGTAACTTAGGTTAGGTTTTATTTTACAGGTAAATTTGTATTTATTTTAACTAGGTAGCTATTAAATAGTTAATAACTATTTAATAACTATTGTACCTAGTTAAAATAAATACAAAGTTGCCTGTAAAATAAAAATAAACCCTAAGATAGATACAAATGTAACTATTAGTTATATTGTAGCTAGCTTAGGGTTTATTTTATAGGCAAGTATTTAGTTTTAAATAGGATTAATTTATTTAATTGTAGTAATTTTATTAAGATTATTTTAAATTATATTTAAATTAGGGGGATGTTAGGGTTAGACTTAGGTTTAGGGGTTAATAACTTTATTATAGTGGCGGCGACGTTGGGGGCGGCATATTAGGGGTTAATAAATGTAGGTAGGTTGTGGCGACGTTGGGGGTGGCAGAGTAGGGGTTAATAAATATAATGTAGGGTTCGGCGATGTTGGGGTCAGCAGATTAGGGGTTCATAGGTATAATGTAGGTGGCAGCGGTGTCCGGAGCGGCAGATTAGGGGTTAATAATATAATGCAGGTGGCGACGATGTCGGGGGCGGCAGATTAGGGGTTAATAAGTGTAAGATTAGGGATGTTTAGACTCGGGGTTCATGTTAGGGTGTTAGGTGTAGACATAAAATGTATTTTTCCCATAGGAATCAATGGGTCTGCGTTAGGAGCTGATTGCTGCTTTTTTGCAGGTGTTAGGTTTTTTTTCAGCCTGCTCAGCCCCATTGTTTCCTATGGGGAAATCGTGGACGAGCACGTTTAGCCAGCTCACTGCTACCGTAAGCAGCGCTGGTATTGAGGTGAGATGTGTAGCTAAATTTTGCTCTCCGCTCACTTTTTTGCGGCTAACGCCGGGTTTAGAAAAACCTGTAATACCAGCATTGTCTTAAGTGAGCGGTGATAAAAAAAATGCTCGTTAGCACCGCAAGCCTTACCGACAAAAACTCGTAATCTAGCCGAATATGTTTTACCTCTGTGATTACCTTGTATCTAAGCCTCTGCAGACTGCCCCCTTTTCTCAGTGCTTTTGAAAGATATGCAGTTTAGGCTCCTAAATAACTCCACAGGAGTCAGCACAATGTTATCTATGTGACACACATGAACTAGTACTGTCTAACTGTGAAAAACTTTCAAAATGCTCTGAGCTAAGAGGTGGTTTTTAACAGTTTAGAAATCATTACAAAGTACAGTAACGCTCATATTAACACCATTTGATATAAATTATTCCCCCAAAAAATTCCACAAAAAGTTTTAGAGGCTCAAAAATATGAGGTCTCAGGTGTTAGAAAAAAAAACTGCAAAGGACTTTAAAGGGACACTGAACCCAAATTTTTTCTTTCGTGATTCAGATAGAGCATGCAATTTTAAGCAACTTTCTAATTTACTTCTATTATCAAATTTTCTTCATTCTCTTGGTATCTTTATTTGAAAAGCAAGAATGTAAGTTTAGATGCCGGACCATTTTTGGTGAACAACCTGCGTTGTTCTTGATGATTGGTGGATTAATTTAACCGACCAGTAAACAAGTGCTGTCCAGAGTTCTGAACTAAAAAATAGCTTAGATGTCTTCTTTTTCAAATAAAGATAGCAAGAGAATAAAGAAAAATTGATAATAGGAGTAAATTAGAAAGTTGCTTAAAATTGCATGTTCTATCTGAATCACAAAAAAAAAAATTTGGATTCAGTGTCCCTTTAACATTGAGACACATACATATATATGTCTAAAGATGTACATGTATGTATGTATATATATATATATATATATATATATATATATTCTGTATATATATATATATATATATATATATATATATATATATATATATATATATATGTGTGTGTGTGTGTGCATATGTATTTATATGTTTATATATGTATCTACAGACACATATAAACACATAAATACATATGTACACATGTATGTGTGTGTGTGTGCGTGCATTGGAGCCCTTTGCAGTTAAATAGATAAAAACATGTAAAAACATATTTATGAAATATTCATTTTTAATAAGTGTTATACTGTGGATTTACTGTAAAAATGTTGCATTTCAATGTTCTACACATAGCAGAATATATTCTATGAATTTATAAATAGGTATTACTATTTATATCTGTATATATTTGTACCTATATATAATCAACTATATATATATATATATATATATATATATATATATATGTACAGTATATGTATAAATATATATTTGTGCAAAAAAAACTTCAGATATATGTAGAAATATGTATTTATGAATAAATAGAACATATTTGTGTAGAATATTGGAATGTGAAATATTTATATTTTTATGTCAGTTTAGCACACTTGAGAAAATGCAATCGTGTGTCTGCGTGCAAGTAGGGTGTTAGGTTTCATCCACTTTTTTTACTCCATTGACTCCTATGGGGGAAAGTTTGGCTTTTTACGAGTTTAACAGTTTACTTTTAACTTGTAATACAAAAGATCTACCCAACGCGCACAAAAACTTACTTCTAGCGCAGTAATTGCTCGAGCAGGAGCGTTAAATACCTCTCCACTTGTAATCTGGCCCATAATGTTTAATGCATTCTACCCTCCAATCAAATGCATTAAAGCAAAAAATGCATGTGCTTACCGTTTTTAAATTGTTATAATGTAAACGTACCTTTCTTATATTACATTACACTCTCCCCGTACACCAGAACTTTTTTTTAATTTTCTTAAATTGGAAGCAGGAATGCTATTGCCAATCAGAGCTCCGCAGACATTGAGAGAAAGTGCTTCCATCTGCTTGTTTCTATGGAGAGAGATACTAAACATGTTCCATAATGTCTCAGTCTGTCTCCCATTGCAATAAGCAGCCAAGCACAATACTGCCCCTTATAAAAGATCAAGCAATACAGCCTCTAATTGCATATTTTGGTAGCTAGTTTAGGTGATTTGCATTCTATTGAAAACCTACCTTATAGAATTCGATTTTTTGCCTCTCTAGGGAATGTGGGTGACGCACAATGTTTTACATAAAAGCAATAATCTAATGTCCCGTCTTAGCACCCTGCACTTTTTGTTGTACTGGTAAACAGAGAGAAGAACTGAGTATATATACTACTACACCTGTTCTGTGTTCCATCACATCAGTCCCTATGATAAACTTATGTCAACCATTTAACAACTCAAATGAAGACAAAAAAAGGTGATGCAGGGTGTTGCAGGTCTGATTTGGACATTAATAACTCCAATAATCACCTTCTATGGACACTTTTGCATGTATGTATTTGTTTTATGTGAGCACTTGGTGATGCTTTTTTTATATGTATACTTATGATTGATCATGCTGCTATTTAAACTAAATACATTATAGGTGGTTCATTGTATATAAAAAAGAGTGCTGATTTCCATTTCTTAACTTAATATAGGAAGTATTGTATTTCTATATATCTTCCTTTCTAAGCTGAGTCCTATATCTTTTAAGGGTTTGCACCATACCAATTACTTATAAATTAAAAAA
This sequence comes from Bombina bombina, assembly GCF_027579735.1. NCBI lineage: Eukaryota > Metazoa > Chordata > Amphibia > Anura > Bombinatoridae > Bombina > Bombina bombina. The sequence continues at coordinate 1,126,661,101 of NC_069499.1, read as the reverse complement.
AAAAGTTTTAGTCTTTATTAAACATTAGTAAGGTTTGAGTAACCTCACATATTGCTAATAACAAGCAGGGAAAAAGCATACCCTAGTATTTCCATCTATTCAAACCTTAACATCCTCTTAACGGTAATTTAAAACTTTCTACAACATCATTGATCTGAGGGAGATAAACTGAGGTTTTTTAATGTTTGTATCTGAAACAAATGGCACAACTGCTTCATGAGATGGAAGACAAACCCTGGTGAGTTAGTATTTCCTTTAGGATGCCTCATAATAATAAATGTACCAGCTATATATATATATATATATATATATATATATACACCTTAGATGTAACCCAGACAAGAAGAATATCAGGATTCATATTCAAGGACAACAATATGTATTGTTATCACAAGCAAACTTATTTAAGGAACTCATAAATTCCATGCCAGTCCTTTAAAATGTGGAATTATTAAAGGGACATGAAAGTTAAACTTTCCTATTTTAAAAAAAAAATGCAATAAAAAATACTTATATTAGCAAAATAATGTTGTTCTTTTGGTATCCTTGGTGGAAAAGTATTTTGAGGAAGGCTAAGGAGTGTGAATTTGTCCTGATCACTATATGGCAGCAGTGTTTGCAACCATATTTGTAACAATGGGGTCAAGGCTGGCTCAAGATATTGTGCTGCCTGGGTCAGAGAATGCAATGACGCCCCCCTTAAGTAACATTACTGATTAGCATATCAACCTACTAAGCCTACCTTCATGCAACGATGCTTATGCACAATTGCACAATAAATAGAAAGATAGTTAGGAAAGAGAAACACTTGCCCCACTTTGAATGTTCCCCCTGACCGGTTCTGTGTCTTTGTGCGTGATGTGGTCATTCTGCTGGGAGCCTGCGACTTCCCTCACGGAGTCAGAGGACAGGAGTGGTCTGGGACTGACAGCGACTAACTCAGCCACTGATGTGCTGCCCTTTGTCAAGTGCTGCCTGGGTCCATTGGACACACTTGGTCAGATGGTTGCACCGGCCCTAGATGGGGTTAATCACAATCCTTTAGAAAAACATAACCAATGATTTATCTACAAAAAGCTCCATAGACTTTAATGGTGTTTTTCTGTTGAAAATAATTAGATAAGGTTTTCTAAAGGATTGTGATCAACTCCATTCTTATAAATTATTACAAATACTGCTGCCATATAGTGCTCAAGAAACACTCCAGAGCATATCCAGATATACTTTTTAACAAAGGATACCATTGGAAAGACCTTTTTTTTAAAAGATAGGATAGAGCTTGAGGGCCCGTGTTTCTGGTGAAACAGCAGTTTTGAAGTAGCGGTCTAAAGACTGCTGCTCCATAACCCTGTTCGCCTGCTCTGAGCAGGCGGACACACTTCGCCGAGAATAAACCCGATCGAGTACGATCAGGTTGATTGACACCTCCCTGATGGCGGCCAATTGGCCATGAATCTGCAGGGGGTGGCATTGCACCAGCAGCTCACAAGAGCTGCTGGTGCAATGCTGAATACGGAGAGCGCATTGCTCTCCGCATTCAGCGAGGTCTGGCGGACCTGATCCGCACTGTTTGTCAGGTTATCACAATTGAAGTGCTCACGTAAAGGGTTAGGGCAAAATAAAAAGTTGCACCAAACACAACATAAATACATTAAAATAAAGCGTTACACTCATATATACACTAAGTTGTATAAATTATTCATATAAATATTATATACATATGTATATTTACTTTGGAGCCCTTTCCACTCAAATACCTGAAAACATGAAAAAATAATTTTTATAAAATATTAATATTTAATACTGTGTATGTACTGTAAATATTTTACATTCCACTGGTCTTCACATAGGAGGAAATGTTCTATGAATTGTTCAATAGATATTATATATCTGTATTTATCTATACCTGTATATATTCATATATATATATATATATATATATATATATATATATATATATAGATAGATAGATAGATAGATAGATAGATAGATAGATAGATAGATAGGTATAGATATATATTTTACACAAAAAAATCATATATATATATGGAAATATCTATTTAAAAATAAATTGAACATTTTCTTCTATGTGAGGAACATTGGAATGTAAACTATTCATAACTACCTTCAGGTTAGCGTTAGGTTCTTTCTCAGTTTGCACGTTCCCCTGAAGTCTATGGGGAAAGGATGTTAACACTTTCGCTCGCAACTTAAACATTTTAATTTCAACTTGTAATACGCGCACTCACCCACTCGCTTTATAAGTTTGCTTCTAGCGGTGTTTGCACGCAAGCAAAAGCATTAAATAGTGCGCCACTTGTAATCTGGCCCTATGCAATTAATTGCAAGATTGTTTCTTCAGTCATGTAATGTGAGGGAAGACGTTTTAAATGCATTATCACCTTTGATTGCTGTAATTGTTTTTCAATAGCCAAACTCTATCCACAACTTGACTTATTTGGGGGCACCAGTCAGGACGTATTACTGAAGTAAACACAGCTAGCCACCTCATTATGTTCGCAAACTTGTCATTGTAAACAGTTCTTTATCAGATAATCTCTGCTGAAGCCAATTAGGGACACATATGTTGCTGGCTTAGACCTTTGTATCCTGTCATGTAAAATTCAGTCCTCAAATATAAGGCATGGGTACAAAATAAATAATGATGAATATTTCAAAGTTGTTTTACTACACATAGTTAAAGGGACAGTCTACTCCAGAATTGATATTGTTTAAAAAGATAGATAATTTGTTAATTACCATTCTCCAGTTTTGCACAACCAACACAGTTATATTTATACACTTTTTACCTCGGTGATTATCTTGTATCTAAGCATCTTCTGACATCCCCCTGATCACATGACTATTTATTTATTATCTATTGGCTTGCATATCAGGCATTTAGTGCTAACTCTTAAATAACTCCACGTGTGTGAGCATAATGTTATCTATATAGCACACATGAACTTACGCCCTCTACCTACGAAAAACTGTCAAATGCATTCAGATAAGAGGCGGCCTTCAAGGGCTTAGAAATTAGCATATGAGCCTACATAGGTTTAGCTTTCAACTAAGAATACCAAGAGAACAAACCAAATTTTATTATAAAAGTAAATTGTAACGTTGTTTAAAATTGCATGTCCTATATGAATGATGAAAGTTTAATTTTGATTAGACTGTCCCTTTAAATATTTTATATCGGGGGCGGAGCCTGGAGCTCAACAAGAATGGAGGTGTAATATAGGAGCTCCGTAAAACACTGCCTAAATCCTAATATATATAGGGCAAATATCTATTAGATAGCTCAGGAGGGATGCACTGAGGTACCTGCGATAACGAAGCAGGAAGATTGGAGGCTAAGCTAATCGGTGCGGCACTAATCAGGCACCAGATGAAGCGGAGATCGAGCGGAGCCGTCCGCCATCTTAACCACGCGGTCGCATGACTAAAAGGAAGCCTGGCTACCCCATTAAGGAGACGGATGAAGGGGAAACAAAGTCGAAGAGCCTGATATAAAAGCTCGCCCTGGTATACCTGTACACACCATTGAGCTGAGCCGATCGCGGGTATAATACCCATTATAATAAGGGCCGAAAGCGGAGGCTGAAGTACTGCGCATGAAATAAGCTGCTAGATCCGGTAAGGGGAATTTTTATTAACGGTGAAGTGCCGTATAAATCAAGCACAATTTAACGCACATAAAAGCGTAAGAGACTTTTTTTTCTGTGACCGGATTATTAACTGAAAGGGTGCAGACACTATAGATAAAAGACTGCAACACAACTATGAAAAGTGACAACAGAAAACAAAATGAACAGTTAATGCTCTCAAAATAACAGCCTAATAAACACCATGCGACGGCCACTCAAGGTTCTTATCTCCTTTTTTAACCCCATATAACATTGACACGCACTATGGGGCATAAAGTACATTTAATAGACTATGCTACAATAAGGTTCTAATAAGAGGACCCCAACTCCTTAATAAACTGACAAACATTTACAATAAAGGCACAGTCTACTCTCATCACAGAAAAGATAGTGTAAAACTGAGACTTGGCATCTAATCTCTATATACCCAGAGGCACTAAAGTGATTGACACTGTTTCAGATACGCATGCAAGAAAACTTTTCAATGAGAGGAAGGCAGACTCCAAAAGATACCAGGCTATATCATTATGTGTTTGCAAGTGATGTCAGCATGTTAAATATGTAACAAGATAATAAAGGCCAATATACATACAGAAACAAAGCAATCATTTCCCATAAGCATACCCCCTGACATAAGGGGTTAAACAAAGCAAGATAATTACATCTAACGAGAGGAGAGGGACTTTCTCCCCCTTTTTTTCTTTTCTCTGCATCTCAACTTACACTACTCACAATCTCCTCGGAGTGCCAGCTCTTATCCTCCAACATGACAGCCAGAAAGCAAAACAAATCTTCCCAAGGGCTTAAAACTCCAACAGCTACCATGTTTTTCAAACCGGTAAAAGAGAAGGTACTAGAAACAGCCAATACTGTTCCAGAAGATGACATAGACTCAGAAACAGATTCACAGATTAATGAGGATGACTCTATCCCAGCTACAAGAGCTGATCTCAGGACCCTGGTGTCCAAACACGATATTAATAAAAATTTTGAGAAGCTCTGGGAAAAATTTGACTCATTTCAAAGTACGGTGACCAACAGTCTCACAGAAATAAAGCAAGAAGTCACAGATTTGGGCTCTAGAGTGGCGGCCTTAGAGGAGGTTGAGACCTCAATGTCAGAAGATCTTACAAGCTTCAATCAGCAACTTACCACTCAACAACAAGAGGTTAATGAGATGCAGGACAAATTAGAAGACATTGAAAATAGAAGCCGCAGAAGTAATCTACGCTTAAAAGGGATTCCAGAGTCTGTCTCAGCAGAGGAGCTGAACATCTATCTACACCAGCTCTTCCAAGCCATTTCAGGAGAAGTTACCGAAGAGAAATTCCAGCTAGAAAGAGCACACAGAGCACTGAGAGCTAGGCCAAAAGAAGTGGATCCACCTAGAGATGTAATTGTCAAATTCCTCAGATTTCCAGACAAAGAAGAAATCCTAGCGGCAGCTAGGAAAAACCCTACATTTAAATTTCAGGGATCAGTGGTCCAATTTTATCAAGACTTGTGTGTCAGAACACTACAAAGAAGAAGTTACCTGAGACCTCTCACTACCCTTTTGAGGAAGCACCAGATCAGATATAGATGGGGGTTCCCCTTCAATCTATATATTCAACATAATGGTAGATCCCTAAGTCTCAGAGAACCAATGGAGATCCCAGATATCTGTACCAAACTACATATAGAGACTCCAGATCTCCCGCAGTTGAAGCAAGTGATTGACACATCGCAACAAGCGGCTGGAGTAGGCCAGCCTCAGCGACAAAAGTGGACAAGAGTCACAAAAAAGAAAACCAAGACATGACATTATCAACTGTCTAGAGGTTTGATACACAGGTCTTACACCAGAGGAGTGTAAGCGTTTAGGTTTCTACCCGTAAATATTATTATAAATTTACCAACTTGGGCTTAGAGCCTGAGTTGATACGAAATGCACAAAAGTTCTCAAATTATGAGATTTAAGTTTAGTTTAAAAGTTGGAAAGTTAAGAGACTAAGGTTACGAGTAACACTTTATGTTATACATGTCTTAGAGAAGGAACTATGCAGGTTTTAATAGGTTATAACTGACCTGAAACAGGCAGGAACACCTGTTTGCCCAAGGATATTCTGTTAGCAGTGGGAGTATGATACGCTCATAAAGTGTATTATACACAGGAGGGAGGTAGGGAAGGAGAAGGAGGTTTTTGTATCCTTTTTCTTACTTTTTATGTTTTTCTCCTGCATGTAGTTCTTAAATGCAGGAGAAACATGTTTTTTATTGTTTTTTTTGTTTTTATTGTTTATATGAATATTATGCTGAATCTGTTATATAACTTGTCTGATGTTGCTCTTGTTTTTGCTTTTTCACACTTCATTGCCTGCAAATGTGGGAGGTCTAATTATGAAAGCTTGCATCCGCAAATCATAAAGAACGAGGTAATAATTGACAGAATAGTAGATCCAGAGGGGAGAGCCCTAGACTCCAAACTGTAAGTAATGACTGACGGTATATGTTTAATTTCACATAATGTAAGAGGCCTCAATACAGACCTTAAACGACGTACAGCGATAACCCAGTATTTAAGGTTAAAAGCCAATATAATATTCTTACAAGAAACTCATTTTATCAAAGAAGTAGTACCGAAATACTGGTCCAAAAGTTTTACACAACATTACCACTCAACAACAGATACAAAAAAGAGGGGGGTTTCGATTCTGTTACACCAATCCCTGGGATTTGTAGTAGAGGAAACGATCAAAGACCCAGAAGGGAGATTCCTAATAGTTCGAGGGAGGCAGCGAGATAAACAAATTGTGTTATGCAATATTTATGCACCTAATGAGACACAAATATCTTTTTTCTCTCACATATCCTTCTTGTTAACCCAATGGTCCCAAGCGAGGATTCTGTTAGGGGGGGATTTCAATATAGAGTTGTACACACACCAACACATAGGCAAGTCTAAACCGACTCAAAAACAACAGAGACATAACTCTTTGATTAAAAAAATCAAAGAGACCTTTTCATCACATAACTTAATAGATTCTTGGGACACATTATATGGAAAGACCTCAGAATACACATACTACTCTCATGCACATAATACCTATTCTAAATTGGACTATATTTATTTAAGCCAGATATGGATTCCTGACTTGATATCTTCAGCTATAATCCCGTGTGTTTGGTCAGATCATTCTATTATCCAAGTAATCATTAAGGAAACATTCCACATCAGCACAAAACGCTCCTGGAATTATGATCCTGCAGTACTGCAGAAACCAGGCATACACGACTCTATCTCACAAAATATGTTAGAATACTGGGCAATAAATACAGGTTCCACCACTAACCCAATTAACACATGGGCAGCTCACAAACCTTTTATTAGAGGATTACTCATTAAAGAAAAAGCGGCCATTAACAAAGCTAATAGAAGCCAAATAGATTCTTTACAAAAACAAATAGATTCCCTTACTAAACTACACCAACAAAACCTATCAGCAACAGTATTTCAGGAACTACAGACTAAAAGACTAGAATTATCAACAATCTTAAATACAGCCTCCCTTAGGGCAGCTCACAAACTGAAATCACAATACTTTCTTTATTCCAATAAGCCAGATAAATACTTAGCACATAAGCTTAGGGAAAAGACAAAAGCCTATTCTATACCATTTCTACAGAAAGATGATGGCACTTGTACCTCAAACCCGCAAGAGATAGCCGATAACTTTGCTCAATACTATGCCCAGCTCTATGACGGGGGAAAAACAGCACATAATAATCAGACTAGACAATTACTACATAGATTTTTAGATGAGGCCAAACTCACACCAATTGATAATAAAGTTAACGACGAACTGAATGCGAAGGTGTCAGCCAGGGAGGTCCTCATAGCCATTAAAGAACTCAAACCCGGAAAGGCAGCAGGCCCAGACGGGTTTCCAGGTGAATACTTCCAACTCTTCAAAACAATTCTAACCCCGCATGTAGTTATATTCTGCAATGAAATTTTACAAGGTAGGGAAATCCCAAGAGAAATTCTGCAAGCTAAGATAGTGGTGATCCCCAAACCAGGAAGGAATCCAAAATTATGCCAAAATTATAGGCCAATTTCCCTAATCAACCAAGATATAAAAATTTTCACGAAGATCTTGGCAAACAGACTTAAGACACATTTACCAGACATGATCCACCCGGACCAGGTGGGATTCATTTTAGGAAGGGAATCCCCAGATAATACTAGGCGCACGGTCTCCCTGGTTGACTACCTGAACAAGACGCAGACGCCTTCTCTGGTCCTGTCTTTGGACGCGGAGAAGGCGTTTGACAGAATAGATTGGGATTTTATGCTAGAGGTTTTAACCAAATTGGGTTTTAAAGGATCATTCTTACAAGCCATAAGGGGCATCTACTCCTTTCCTACAGCATACATTAGAGCGGCAGGTTATCAGTCCAAAAGTATAGATATTCGAAATGGTACAAGGCAAGGCTGCCCCTTGTCACCACTTCTATTTGCGCTTTGTATAGAGCCCTTGGCAGCAAAGATACGTTTATCCCCGGAGGTTCAAGGAGTCAAGATAGGCAAGGAGGAATTTAAAATATCCCTCTTTGCAGACGACGTCCTCCTTACCCTGACCAAACCATTGTTATCCCTACCCCACCTGTATCAAATCCTACAAGATTACTCAGACATCTCGGGATACAAGCTTAATCAAGAAAAATGCGAGGCATTACCCATTGCCCTCCCAACCCACACCAAAAAGCTTATCGAAACTAATTTTTCGTTCAGCTGGGCCAAAGAAGCAATCAAGTATTTAGGTATTCGAATATCAAGCGATATCTCAGACCTTTATAGACTGAATTACGTCCCCCTATATAAAACAATTAGGAAAGAGATCAAAACTTGGAAGGCAGGAGGCTTCTCTCTATATGGTCGCTTATCGACAATTAAAATGAACATTCTACCAAGATTACTTTATTTTTTTAGGGCTTTGCCGATCAAGATTCCCGTTCCAGAACTTAATAAACTTCAAACAGATTTAGTTGGGTTTTTACGAGGAAGCAAAAAAGCTAGGATACCATCACAAATATTAATGCAACATAAACAGCTAGGGGGGGTTGGAGTACCAAACTTACTCACCTACTACCAGGCAGCGAGACTAGCTCAGACCACCTTGATAAGTAACAAACATAATGAATTAATATGGGTGAGAGTGGAAACTGCAATAGCAGGATACGGGCACCCGGAGGACATTATGTGGGAACCTATAGGGGGGGGGCACTGGGAGGGACAAAAGCCTTGATACTGACGAAAGAGATGATGACACTGTGGCACACGTTGTCCACTACTCTAAAACTACTACCATCAGACTCACTAATAAGACCACTGAGGACACTCATGGGCCAAGACTTTCAGGGGCAAATTGGCAAATGGGCAAATAAGGGACTCTATAGGGTAGCTGATTTTCTTCATAAAGGTAAAATAGCCACATATCAACAGATACAAGAAAAAATATTACCAGATAAACTACATTGGTTTCTATACCTACAAATAGCATCGACTATCACTAAATTCATACCACAAACCCCTAGACAGTGCTTGACTGCAATGGAAAGACTGTGTACTACAGGCTCCAGACATAAAAAACTCATCTCCTCCATATACATGACGCTACAAACAGCTAAACACACTTCTAAATCATCTATAATGGAGAAATGGGAACTTGATACTAATACAAGATATTCTAAAGAAGAATGGGAAGGTATCTTTCACGACTCAGGAAAAGGTATGATCTGTGCAGACTTCAAAGAAAATTGTATTAAAACGGTATTCAGATGGTACCTCACCCCAATAATCACGTCACACTACACACAAAACAAAAGCAAACATTGTTATAGAGGCTGTTCAGTGATGGGAACATATATTCATATGTGGTGGGAATGCCCACAGATTCAACAAATATGGTCTAATCTATCTAAGTTATTAAGCGAGGTGCTATCTGAAAATATTACTTTGACAATGACACAGGCTCTGTTAAACGAACGCATAAAACCCTTTAATTCAACTACGAATACATTCATACACATCCTTTGTACGGCAACTAGGATATGCGTAGCAAGATACTGGAGGACTGGGGTACCCTCATGGGGGGAGATACTAGGAAAAATTAGGAACACATACAAGCTATCTGAAACAGCATCATTCATAATGGCTAACCACGACCAATTCTTAAAAGTTTGGAACTACTGGATCTTGAGCGGAAATTGATCAGATAAAACAAAAATAGACAGGCACACCACTAATTCAGACAGGAGACATGAACTGAGACATACAAGGTAGGGAAAGGTGACAACTGACACAAGTGACTCAGATATGACCAATAATAAAGGGGCTCTCTCCCTGGATTGACGAGAGAGGAAGCATGAACTCAGACAGGTTGAAGTTTGATATCAAACTTAAAGGGGGGGAGGGGGGACTATTGTTTATTGTTTATTGTTATTCATGTTGTTTCTGGGGGGGGGGGGTTCAAAAAGAAAGGGGGGAAAAATAACAAAGAGATGCGGAGAATGGATGGAATCCAGAAGCAATTCCATAGCCTCTGTAGTTTGCTTGTTATTCCCTTCATTCTTTGCCGAATTAAGGAAATTTTGGTTTACTCACACCAAATGTCAGATTCCTCTAGAAGTAATAATGGAACATTAGCTGTTTAGCTGGAGACTTTGTTTACTTCCTGACTTTGCCTATAAAGACATACCACATACAACAGACTCTGAACTATCGTTCTAACAACAGAGGAAAAGAGAGCTGTTGTAAATGCTGATGGAAATTGTACAATGTGTGATGTATTTTGTAAACGTTTTACAATAAAAAATTATTTCAACTAAATATTTTATATCAAAATCTCAAAGTGTTTACAGTCCCTTTAACATCTGACACATTGTTGCTAATATCACTGTGTTTTTTTTTTATTTAAGAAGACCTTCCACTGTGCCTGCCAGGCATATCAGTCCACAGAAACCCAGTAGATTCCTACCAAGACCTAATAAATTTGAGCACGCACCTTCTCCTGACATGACCTATGTCAGCTAGACTCATAACAGGGAATCCCTAAGTCATTCTCTGTCATCATAAGAGTAAGATCTTCATAGTCTATTTTATGTGTCTGATCATAAGAGTATGATTTCTATCTTCTGTGAGTGAACTCCAGACCCACACCCTAATTCGAGGCCTATGGAACTTTAGCAAAAGCCGTGTTTTTGGAATAAGAGATACTACCCACTGAGGTGGGTTTAAAAATAGCCATAGCTGATTTCTGAATATCCTTAAAGGGACAGTCAACACCAGAATTTTTGTAGTTTAAAAAGAAAGATAATCCCTTTATTACCCGTTCCCCAGTTTTGCATAACCAACACAGTTATATTAATATACTTTTTACCTCTGTAATTATCTTGTATCTAAGCTTCTGCTGACTGCCCCCTTATTTCAGTTCTTTTGACAGACATGCAGTTTAGCCAATCAGTGCTCAGTCCTAGGTCACTTTACGTGCATGAGCTCAATGTTATCTATATGAAAAATGTGAACTAATGCCCTCTAGTGGTCAAAATGCATTCAGATTAGAGGCAGTCTTCAAGGTCTAAGAAATTAGCATATGAACCTCCTAGCTTTCAACTAAGAATACCAAGGGAAACAAAGCAAAATTGGTGATAAAGTAAATTGGGAAGTTATTTAAAATTGCATGCCCTATTTAAATCCTGAAAGTTTTTTTTGGATTTGACTGTCCCTTTAAGAATTTATCCATAGGGTGCCTCAGTGTGAAAATCATAACAGCAAACCCAAATAGAAATGTTAGCCTATGTAGTTTGTGTGCATATTGCTTCCTTCCATGTTGCTTCCTTTAATACTTATCAATAACTTTTCATAAGGCTTTTTTTTACATGTATTACAAGTGTGGAGGTTTAAATCAGTAATAAAAAGTTATCATATTAAGGACAATACCGAGGATCCACTGTGGTGTCACTGGCAGCAAATAGTTAATCTGTAGTGTTATTGGAAACCGTTAGTGTGTGGACAGAGCTGCCAGTTTTTCCACCAGCTTATTGAGATAGCGTCTGTAAAGCAAACAGAAGCTGGTGTAGTCTGACAAGCATCACAGTCACTTTCCTGGGAGGTGCTGTGCTATTCTCGGACTGTTTCTATAGTTTCTATAGTAGAAAAAAACTGGACGTTATCAGTGGCTGTGGCCCTGTTATCTGGTCTGTAGTGACCTGCCAAACTGGCATTTGTAGAAATAGAAATCGCCCTATGCAGATGCATGTTACCTCAGAGGTGCTTGCCTCACATTTATTAAATGTTGTGTCATTTATTTGCATATCAATACCCAAAAATGCCTTCAGGATTTTTAAGATAAATTAAAAGATATTGGGCTAGATTACAAGTGGAGCACTTATTTATTCAACGCTAAAAATAATTTGCCATTACAAGTGGCTCATAATAGTTACCGCAAGCTCGCAATAGCAATTATCGCTTATAAAATTAACCAGACATCAGATCTCTAGTTAATTTTATAAATGAGCCCCAAATGCCCCCAAAATACAGTGGGGTGTATTTTATTAAAAAATAAAAATTGTAGAATTTTAATTTTTTTATAAAATAACTGCACCAAGAAGTTTTGGGGGGCTAAATTTAGCGGGTGTGAGGTGTTAGAAAAAAAAATCAGCACTGAAAAGTGCCTTTACATTGCGGTCTATGGGAACTGTGTGCTCCCAGTAAATATATATGTATATGCTTATATACATAAATATTTATGTCTTAATATGTGTATATACATATATATTTATGTATATAAGCATATACGTATATATTTACAATTTGCTGCCATCTCTGCGCTACTTACCCCCTTCGCTGTGCAAAGTTCTCATGCCGTGTCTCATGGCATGAGAATGAGGCTCTCATTTTAGCCCATGGAAGCGCACTCTTGTGAGCGCAATTATTTACCAGCAATTTGAACGCGAGCTTACATTCCCGTTGCTGCACATTAGCGTACGCTGGTATTACTCAGTGGAGGGCAAATATCGCTTTCACTAAAGCGATATTTAGCGCTCCACTTGTAATCTGACCCATAAGGTTTTGTGTGACAGGCAAAACAGAGAATTACGTATGTTGTTACTTGTTGTGTTATGGTATTCCAAGTGCTATAAAAAGGCTTTTCTACTTTATATATTGGGCATCTTAAATGATAAACAGTTTAATATTGTAATTTTTTCTAAAGTTAAAGACTTTATATATAATCCTGTGGTATATCTAGTTCACAATTCTAACAGTTTGACATATTTAAAGTGACATGAGAACCCAAATATTTAATTAATTATTTAGTTTACTTCTATAATCTAATTTGCTTTGTCTCTTAGTATCCTTTGTTGAAAAGCATACCTAGGTAGACTCAGTAACTGGGAGCTAGCTGCTGATTGGTGGATGCACAAATATACCATTAGCTTACCAATATGTTTAGCTAGGGCTCCACACTACATTGCTGCTCCTTCAATAAATGATACTAATAGAATGAAGCAAAATTGAAAATAGAAGTAAAATGGAAGATTTTTTTAAATTTTTATGTTCTATCTGAGTCAAGAAAAAAATTGTGTTTCATGTCCCTTTAAATTGGAAACGGTTCAAAGAAGGGCTACTAAAATTGCACACGGTCTAAAAAATAATATAAATGTAGAGGTGATATGATAGAAACTATCAAGTATATTAAAGTATTATTAACAACACCAGAACAAAGGCACAAAACATAAGGGTAGCAGGTTTAGTAGTATTTTGCAGAAGGACTTTCAAGAAAGGGTGGTTGATTCATAAAATAAACTTCCATTATAAGTAGTAAAGCCAAACACTGTGGAGGACTTCAAGAATGTCAGGGATACACATAAAACAAACATTTTAAAGGGATATGAAACCCAATTTTTTTCTTTCATGATTCAGATAGAGCATGCAATTTTAGGCAACTTTCTAATTTACTCATATTAGCAATTTTTCCTCGTTCTCTTGGTATCTTTATTTGAAAAAGCAGGAATGTAAGCTTAGGAGTTGGGCCATTTTTGGGTCAGAACCTGGGTAGCGCTTGCTGATTTTGAGGCTACATTTAGCCACACAAAAAATTAGGTTTCATATCCCTTTAAGTTACGACCACTTCAGTGATTACTATTGTTTGCAACCTTACGGCTAGATTTAAAGTTTTGTCGGTAACGACCCGCGTAGCTAACGCTGGCTTTTTTCTGGCCGCACCTTTAAAATTACTCTGGTATTGAGAGTCCACAGAATGGCTGCGTTAGGCTCCAAAAAAGGAGCGTACAGCATATTTAACGCCACTGCAACTCTCGATACCAGAGTTGCTTACGGACGCGGCCAGCCTCAAAAACGTGCTCGTGCACGATTATCCCATAGAAAACAATGGGGCTGCTTGAGCTGAAAAAAAACCTAACACCTGCAAAAAAGCAGCGTTCAGCTCCTAACGCAGCCCCATTGCTGTCTATGGGGAAACACTTCCTATGTCTGCACCTAACACCCTAACATGTACCCCGAGTCTAAACACCCCTAACCTTACACTTATTAACCCCTATTCTGCCGCCCCCGCTATCGCTGACCCCTGTATATTATTTTTAACCCCTAATCTGCCGCTCCGTAAACCGCCACTACTTACATTATCCCTATGTACCCCTAATCTGCTGCCCCTAACACCGCCGACCCCTATATTATATTTATTAACCCCTAATCTGCCCCCCACAACGTCGCCTCCACCTGCCTACACTTATTAACCCCTAATCTGCTGAGCGGACCGCACCGCTATTATAATAAAGTTATTAACCCCTAATCCGCCTCACTAACCCTATAATAAATAGTATTAACCCCTAATCTGCCCTCCCTAACATCGCTGACACCTAACTTCAAACATTAACCCCTAATCTGCCGACTGGAGCTCACCGCTATTCTAATAAATGTATTAACCCCTAAAGCTAAGTCTAACCCTAACACTAACACCCCCCTAAATTAAATATAATTTACATCTAACGAAATTAATTAACTCTTATTAAATAAATTATTCCTATTTAAAGCTAAATACTTAAATGTAAAATAAATCCTAATATAGCTACAATATAAATTATATTTATATTATAGCTATTTTAGGATTTATATTTATTTTACAGGTAACTTGGTATTTATTTTAACCAGGTACAATAGCTATTAAATAGTTAAAATAATTACAAAATTACCTGTAAAATAAATCCTAACCTAAGTTACAATTAAACCTAACACTACACTATCAATAAATTAAATAAAATACCTACAATTACCTACAATTAAACCTAACACTACACTATCAATAAATTAATTAAATACAATATCTACAAATAAATACAATGAAATAAACTAACTAAAGTACAAAAAATAAAAAAGAACTAAGTTACAAAAAATAAAAAAATATTTACAAACATCAGAAAAATATTACAACAATTTTAAACTAATTACACCTACTCTAAGCCCCCTAATAAAATAACAAAGCCCCCCAAAATAAAAAAATGCCCTACCCTATTCTAAATTACTAAAGTTCAAAGCTCTTTTACCTTACCAGCCCTGAACAGGGCCCTTTGCGGGGCATGCCCCAAAGAATTCAGCTCTTTTGCCTGTAAAAAAAACACATACAATACCCCCCCCCAACATTACAACCCACCACCCACATACCCCTAATCTAACCCAAACCCCCCTTAAATAAACCTAACACTAAGCCCCTGAAGATCTTCCTACCTTATCTTCACCATACCAGGTTCACCGATCGATCCAGAAGAGCTCCTCCGATGTCCTGATCCAAGCCCAAGCAGGGGGCTGAAGAGGTCCATGATCCGGCTGAAGTCATCATCCAAGCGGGAGCTGAAGAGGTCCATGATCCGGCTGAAGTCTTCATCCAAGCGGGAGCTGAAGAGGTCCATGATCCGGCTGAAGTCTTCTATCAACGGCATCTTCAATCTTCTTTCTTCGGGAGCCATCATCTTCCATCCAACGCGGAACATCCTCTTCTCCCGATGCCTACTCGCCGAATGACGGTTCCTTTAAATGACGTCATCCAAGATGGCGTCCCTCGAATTCCGATTGGCTGATAGGATTCTATCAGCCAATCGGAATTAAGGTAGGAATATTCTGATTGGCTGATGGAATCAGCCAATCAGAATCAAGTTCAATCCGATTGGCTGATCCAATCAGCCAATCAGATTGAGCTCGCATTCTATTGGTAGGCGTCGGGAGAAGAGAATGTTCTGCGTTGGATGGAAGATGATGGCTCCCGAAGAAAGAAGATTGAAGATGCCGTTGATAGAAGACTTCAGCCGGATCATGGACCTCTTCAGCTCCCGCTTGGATGAAGACTTCAGCCGGATCATGGACCTCTTCAGCTCCCACTTGGATGATGACTTCAGCCGGATCATGGACCTCTTCAGCCCCCCACTTGGGCTTGGATCAGGACATCGGAGGAGCTCTTCTGGATCGATCAGTGAACCTGGTATGGTGAAGATAAGGTAGGAAGATCTTCAGGGGCTTAGTGTTAGGTTTATTTAAGGGGGGTTTGGGTTAGATTAGGGGTATGTGGGTGGTGGGTTGTAATGTTGGGGGGGGGGGTATTGTATGTGTTTTTTTTACAGGCAAAAGAGCTGAATTCTTTGGGGCATGCCCCGCAAAGGGCCCTGTTCAGGGCTGGTAAGGTAAAAGAGCTTTGAACTTTAGTAATTTAGAATAGGGTAGGGCATTTTTTTTATTTTGGGGGGCTTTGTTATTTTATTAGGGGGCTTAGAGTAGGTGTAATTAGTTTAAAATTGTTGTAATATTTTTCTGATGTTTGTAAATATTTTTTTATTTTTTGTAACTTAGTTCTTTTTTATTTTTTGTACTTTAGTTAGTTTATTTCATTGTATTTATTTGTAGATATTGTATTTAATTAATTTATTGATAGTGTAGTGTTAGGTTTAATTGTAGGTCATTGTAGGTATTTTATTTAATTAATTTATTGATAGTGTAGTGTTAGGTTTAATTGTAACTTAGGTTAGGATTTATTTTACAGGTAATTTTGTAATTATTTTAACTATTTTAGCTATTGTACCTGGTTAAAATAAATACCAAGTTACCTGTAAAATAAATATAAATCCTAAAATAGCTATAATATAAATATAATTTATATTGTAGCTATATTAGGATTTATTTTACAGGTAAGTATTTATCTTTAAATAGGAATAATTTATTTAATAAGAGTTAATTAATTTCGTTAGATGTAATTTATATTTAACTTAGGGGCGTGTTAGTGTTAGGGTTAGACTTAGCTTTAGGGGTTAATACATTTATTAGAATAGCAGTGAGCTCCAGTCGGCAGATTAGGGGTTAATGTTTGAAGTTAGGTGTCGGCGATGTTAGGGAGGGCAGATTAGGGGTTAATACTATTTATTATAGGGTTAGTGAGGCGGATTAGGGGTTAATAACTTTATTATAATAGCGGTGCGGTCCGCTCGGCAGATTAGGGGTTAATAAGTGTAGGCAGGTGGAGGCGACGTTGTGGAGGGCAGATTAGGGGTTAATAAATATAATATAGGGGTCGGCGGTGTTAGGGGCAGCAGATTAGGGGTACATAAGGATAACGTAAGTAGCGGCGCTTTGCGGTCGGCAGATTAGGGGTTAATTATTGTAGGTAGCTGGCGGCGACGTTGTGGGGGGCAGGTTAGGGGTTAATAAATATAATATAGTGGTCGGCGGTGTTAGGGGCAGCAGATTAGGGGTACATAAGTATAACGTAGGTGGCGGTCGGCAGATTAGGGGTTAAAAAAATGTAATCGAGTGGCGGCGATGTGGGGGGACCTCGGTTTAGGGGTACATAGGTAGTTTATGGGTGTTAGTGTACTTTAGAGCACAGTAGTTAAGAGCTTTATGAACCGGCGTTAGCCCAGAAAGCTCTTAACTACTGACTTTTTTCTGCGGCTGGAGTTTTGTCGTTAGATTTCTAACGCTCACTTCAGACACGACTCTAAATACCGGAGTTAGAAAGATCCCATTGAAAAGATAGGATACGCAATTGACGTAAGGGGATCTGCGGTATGGAAAAGTCGCGGCTGAAAAGTGAGCGTTAGTCCCTTTTTTGAATGACTCCAAATACCGGCAGTAGCCTAAAACCAGCGTTAGGAGCCTCTAACGCTGGTTTTCACGGCTACCGCCAAACTCCAAATCTAGGCCTAAGTTTCTCACAGGAAAACTTTAAAGGGTCAGTCAAGTCAAAGTTAAACTTTCATGATTTAGATAGGACGTGTAATTTTAAACAACTTTGTAATTTACTTTTTATCATCAAATTTGCTTTGTTCTCTTGGTATTCTTAATTGAAAGCTAAACCTAGGTAGGCTCAGATGCTACTTTCTAAGCCCTTAAAGGCTGCCTCTTATCTGAATGGATTTGACAGTTTTTCACAGCTAGAGGGCGTTAGTTCATGTGGGCCATATAGATAAGATTGTGCTCATGCCGTGGAGTTACTTATGAGAGGGCACTGATTGGCTAGAATGCAAATCTGTCTAAAGAACTGAAATAAGTAGGGCAGTCTGCAGAGGCTTAGTCACAAGGTAATCACAGAGGTAAAAAGTATATTAATATAACCGTGTTGGTTATGCAAAACTGGGGAATGGGTAATAAAGGGATTGTCTATCTTTTTAAACAATACAAATTCTGGAGTAGATTGTCCCCTGGAAAAAGTGTAAAATATACCTGAAACAAATAAGACAGAATGACAAACACTTAAAGGGACATGAAACACAAATGTTTTCTTTCATGATTTAGAATGAGCATGCAATTTTAAACAACTTTCTAAATTACTTCTATTATCTATTTTGCTTCATTCTCTTTATATCCTTTGCTGAAAAGCATATCTAGATAGAATCAGTAGCTGCTGATTGGTGGCTGCACATAGATGCCTCATGTGATTGGTTCACCCAGGTGCATTGCTATTTCTTCCGCAAAGGATATCTAAAGAATGAAGTAAATGAGATAATATAAGTAAATTAGAATGTTGTTTAAAAGTGTATTCTCTACCTGAATCATGAAAGAAAAAACAAAATTTATGCTTACCTAATAAATTTCTTTCTCTTGTGGTGTATCCAGTCCACGGGTTCATCCATTACTTGTGGGATATTCTCCTTCCCAACAGGAAGTTGCAAGAGGACACCCACAGCAGAGCTGTCTATATAGCTCCTCCCCTAACTGCCACCCCCAGTCATTCGACCGAAGACAAGCAAGAAAAAGGAGAAACTATAGGATGCAGTGGTGACTGTATTTTAAAAATAAAAAACACCTGCCTTAAAGTGACAGGGCGGGCCGTGGACTGGATACACCACAAGAGAAAGAAATTTATCAGGTAAGCATAAATTTTGTTTTCTCTTGTAAGGTGTATCCAGTCCACGGGTTCATCCATTACTTGTGGGATACCAATACCAAAGCTTTAGGACACGGATGAAGAGAGGGACAAGGCAGGAACTTAAACAGAAGGCACCACTGCCTGCAAGACCTGTCTCCCAAAAATAGCCTCCGAGGAAGCAAAAGTATCAAATTTGTAGAATTTAGAAAAAGTATGAAGCGAAGACCAAGTCGCCGCCTTACAAATCTGTTCAACAGAGGCCTCATTTTTAAAAGCCAATGGGGAAGCTACCGCTCTAGTGGAATGAGCTGTAATTCTTTCAGGAGGCTGCTGGCCAGCAGTCTCATAAGCTAAACGGATTATACTTCTCAGCCAAAAAGAAAGAGAAGATGCCGAAGCCTTTTGGCCTCTCCTCTGTCCAGAGTAGACAGCAAACAATGCAGATGTTTGACGAAAATCCTTAGTAGCTTGTAAATAAAACTTTAAAGCACGAACCAGGTCAAGATTGTGTAATAGACGTTCCTTCTTTGAAGAAGGATTAGGACACAGTGACGGAACTACAATCTCCTGATTGATATTCTTATTAGATACCACCATAGGAAGAAATCCAGGTTTGGTACGCAACACTACCTTATCTGGATGGAATATCAGATAAGGGGAATCACACTGTAAGGCAGATAACTCTGAAACTCTTCGAGCCGAAGAGATAGCTACCAAAAACAGAACTTTCCAAGATAAAAGCTTGATATCTATGGAATGCAGAGGTTCAAACGTAACCCCTTGAAGAACTTTAAGCACTAAATTTAAACTCCATTGCAGAGCAACAGGTTTAAACACAGGCTTGATTCTAACTAAAGCCTGACAAAACTCCTGAACGTCTGGAACATCTGCCAGACGCTTGTGCAGAAGAATAGACAGAGCAGAAATCTGTTCCAGAACTAGCTGACAATCCCTTCTCCAATCCTTCTTGGAGAAAGGATAATATCCTAGGAATCATGACTTTACTCCATGAGTAACCCTTGAATGCACACCAATGAAGATATTTACACCATATCTTATGATAGATTTTCCTGGTGACAGGCTTTCAAGCCTGAATTAAGGTATCAAAACCACGTTTTGATAAAATCAAGCGTTCAATCTCCAAGCAGTCAGCCGCAGAGAAATTAGATTTCAATGTTTGAATGGACCTTCGAGTAGAAGGTCCTGCCTCAGTGGCAGAGTCCATGGTGGAAGGGATGACATGTCCACCAGATCTGCATACCAAGTCCTCCGTGGCCACGCAGGTGCTATCAAAATCACCAAAGCTCTCTCCTGCTTGATCTTGGCAATCAGACGAGGGAGAAGAGGAAATGGTGGGAACACATAAGCCAGGCTGAAGGACCAGGGCACTGCTCGAGCATCTATCAGTGCTGCCTGGGGATCCCTTGACCTGGACCCGTAACAGGGAAGCTTGGCGTTCTGACGAGACGCCATCAGATCCACTTCTGGTTTGCCCCATAGTTGAATCAGCTGGGCAAATACCTCCGGATGGAGCTCCCACTTCCCCGGATGAAAAGTCTGCTGACTTAGAAAATCTGCCTCCCAGTTCTCCACTCCTGGGATATGGATAGCTGAGAGATGGCAAGAGTGAACCTCTGTCCATAGAATTATCTTTGAAACCTCCAACATTGCCAGGGGGCTTCTTGTCCCCCCTGATGGTTGATATAGGCTACAGTCGTGATATTGTCCGACTGAAATCTGATGAACCTGACCGCAGCTACTTGAGGCCAAGCCTGAAGAGCATTGAATATCACTCTCAGTTCCAGAATGTTTATCGGAAGGAGGGCTTCCTCCTGAATCCACGAACCCTGAGCCTTCAGGGAGTTCCAGACTGCGCCCCAGCCCAGAAGGCTGGCATCTGTTGTGACTATAGTCCACTCTGGCCTGCGGAAACTCATTCCCCTGGACAGATGGACCTGAGAGAACCACCAGAGAAGAGAATCCCTGGTCTCTTGATCCAGATTTAGCAGAGGAGACAAATCTGTGTAATCCCCATTCCACTGATTGAGCATGCAGTGGTCTGAGATGTAGGCGGGCAAACAGAACTATGTCCATTGCCGCTACCATTAGGCCGATTACTTCCATACACTGAGCCACTGACGGCCGAGAAGTGGAATGAAGAGCACGGCAGGAAGTTAGAAATTTTGATAACCTGACCTTTGTCAGAAGATTTTTCATTTCTACTGAATCTATCAGTGTTCCTAGGAAGGAAACTCTTGTGAGAGGGGAGAGAGAACTCTTTTCTTCATTCACCTTCCACCCGTGAGACTTCAGAAAAGCCAGAACAATGTCCGTATGGGACTTGTCGATTTGAAAAGTCGACGCCTGTATCAGAATGTCATCTAGGTAAGGAGCCACCGCTATGCCCCGTGGCCTTAGAACCGCCAGTAGGGACCCTAGAACCTTTGTAAAGATTCTTGGTGCCGTGGCTAACCTGAAGGGAAGAGCCACAAACTGGTAATGCCTGTCTAAGAAGGCGAACCTGAGGAACTAATGATGATCTCTGTGAATCGGAATGTGGAGATAAGCATCCTTTAAGTCCACGGTAGTCATATATTCACCCTCCTGGATCATAGGGAGGATGGTTCGGATAGTCTCCATCTTGAAGGATGGGACCCTGAGAAATTTGTTTAGGATCTTGAGATCCAAGATTGGTCTGAAAGTTCCCTCTTTTTTGGGAACTATAAACAGATTTGAATAGAAGCCCTGCCCCTGTTCCTCCCTTGGAACTGGGTGGATCACTCCCATAACCAGCAGGTCTTGAACACAACGTAAGAATGCCTCTGGTTTACAGATAATTGTGAGAGATGAAATCTCCCCTTTGGAGATGAAGCTTTGAAGTCCAGAAGATATCCCTGGGAAACAATCTCTAATGCCCAGGGATCCTGGACGTCTCTTGCCCAAGCCTGGGCGAAGAGAGAGAGTCTGCCCCCCACTAGATCCGGTCCCGGATCGGGGGCTACTCCTTCATGCTGTCTTAGAGGCAGCCGCAGGTTTCTTGGCCTGCTTCCCCTTATTCCAAGCCTGGTTAGGTCTCCAGACTGGTTTGGACTGGGCGAAATTTCCCTCTTGTTTTGCATTAGAGGAAACTGAAGCTGTGCCACTCTTGAAGTTTTGAAAGGAACAAAAATTATTCTGTTTGCTCCTTAACTTATTGGACCTATCCTGAGGAAGGGCGTGACCTTTTCCTCCAGTAATATCAGAAACGATCTCCTTCAGACCGGGCCCAAATAGGGTCTGTCCCTTGAAGGGGATGTTAAGAAGCTTAGACTTTGAAGTAATGTCTGCTGACCAGGACTTAAGCCATAGCGCCCTACGTGCCAAAATGGCAAAACCTGAATTCTTAGCCATTAGCTTGGCTAAATGAAAAATGGCATCAGAAATAAAGGAGTTAGCTAACTTAAGAGCTTTAATCCTGTCTAGAATATCATCTAACGGAGTCTCCACCTGTAGAGCCTCCTCAAGAGACTCAAACCAAAAAGCCGCTGCAGCAGTAACTGGGGCAATGCATGCAAGAGGCTGGAGAATAAAACCTTGATGTATAAAAACTTTCTTAAGGAGACCCTCCAATTTTTTATCCATAGGATCTAGGAAAGCACAACTGTCCTCGACGGGGATAGTTGTACGCTTAGCTAGGGTGGAGACTGCTCCCTCCACCTTAGGAACCGTCTGCCACGAGTCCCGTATGGTGGCATCTATGGGAAACATCTTTTTAAAAGCAGGAGGGGGAGAGAACAGCACACCTGGTCTATCCCATTCCTTAGTAATAATTTCCGAAAACCTCTTAGGGACTGGAAAAACATCAGTGTAAACAGGTACTGCAAAGTATTTGTCCATTTTACACAATTTCTCTGGAACCACAATGGGGTCACAGTCATCCAGAGTCGCAAAAACCTCCCTAAGCAATAAGTGGAGGTGTTCAAGCTTAAATTTAAACGCTGTCATCTCAGAATCAGACTGAAGTAACGCCTTCCCTGAGTCTGAAATGTCACCCACAGATAGAAGCTCACCTGCCTCGGCTTCTGAGCGTTGTGAGGGTATATCGGACACAGGCAATAAAGCGTCAGAAAGCTCTGTATTAATTCTAGCCCCAGAGCTGTCTCGCTTTCCTTGTAGCCCTGGCAGTTTGGAGAATACGTCTGTGAGGGTAGCATTCATAACTGCCGCCATGTCCTGTAAGGTAAAAGAATTAGACGCGCTAGATGTACTTGGCGTCACTTGAGCGGGAGTTATAGGTTCTGACACATGGGGAGAGTTAGATGGTATAATCTCCCTCTTTTTAGTCAGATAATCCCCTGGAGATAAATCTTTAAGCGCCATAATATGGTCTTTATAGTTTATAGAAATTTCAGTACATTTGGTACACATTCTAAGAGGGGGTTACACAATGGCTTCCAAACATATTGAACAAGGAGTTTCCTCTATGTCAGACATGTTTAACAGACTAGTAATGAGACAAGCAAGCTTGGAAAACACTTTAATAAAGGTGAAACAGCAATTAAACAAAAACTAGCACTTAAACTGCAAAACAGTGAAAAAATACAGTAAAATCTTTGAAATTTTTACAGTATGTGTAAGGGACTAAAGCAACATTGCACCCACTTGCAAATGGATGATTAACCCCTTAGGCCCCAAACCGGATTGAAAAACGTTAAAAAATGTTAAAAATCAATTGAGCACCATGCCACAGCTTTGCTGAGGCTCCTACCTGCCCTTAAATACGATTTTGTGCAGAAATAACCCCTTTGAAATGGTTCTCAGATGCCAGAGGACTCTTCTAGGGAAGTTGGATGTCTCAGTCTGTATTAAAACTGCACAGTTAGGCCTAGATTTAGAGTTGGGCGGTAGCCGTCAAAACCAGCGTTAGAGGCTCCTAACGCTGGTTTTTACCGCCCGCTGGTATTTGGAGTCAGTCATTAAAGGGTCTAACGCTCACTTTGCAGCCGCGACTTTTCCATACCGCAGATCCCCCTACGCCATTTGCGTATCCTATCTTTTCAATGGGATCTTTCTAATGCTGGTATTTAGAGTCTTGGCTGAAGTGAGCGTTAGAAATCTAACGACAAAACTCCAGCCGCAGAAAAAAGTCAGTAGTTAAGAGCTTTCTGGGCTAACGCCGGTTCATAAAGCTCTTAACTACTGTGCTCTAAAGTACACTAACACCCATAAACTACCTATGTACCCCTAAACCGAGGTCCTCCCACATCGCCGCCACTCTATTAAATTTTTTTAACCCCTAATCTGCCGACCGCACACCGCTGCCACCTACGTTATCCCTATGAACCCCTAATCTGCTGCCCATAACACCGCCGACCCCTATATTATATTTATTAACCCCTAATCTGCCGCCCCCAACGTCGCCGCCACCTACCTACAATTATTAACCCCTAATCTGCCGACCGGAGCTCACCGCTACTATAATAAAGTTATTAACCCCTAATCCGCCTCACTCCCGCCTCAATAACCCTATAATAAATTGTATTAACCCCTAATCTGCCCTCCCTAACATCGCCGACACCTAACTTCAAGTATTAACCCCTAATCTGCCGACCGGAGCTCACCGCTACTATAATACATTTTTTAACCCCTAAAGCTAATTCTAACCCTAACCCTAACACCCCCCTAAGTTAAATATAATTTTATTCTAACGAAATAAATTAACTCTTATTAAATAAATTATTCCTATTTAAAGCTAAATACTTACCTGTAAAATAAACCCTAATATAGCTACAATATAAATTATAATTATATTGTAGCTATTTTAGGATTAATATTTATTTTACAGGCAACTTTGTATTTATTTTAACCAGGTACAATAGCTATTAAATAGTTAAGAGCTATTTAATAGTTACCTAGTTAAAATAATTACAAATTACCTGTAAAATAAATCCTAACCTAAGTTACAATTAAACCTAACACTGCACTATCAATAAATAAATTAAATAAACTACCTACAATTATCTACAATTAAACCTATTTAAATTAATTAAATACAATACCTACAAATAAATACATTTAAATAAACTAACTAAAGTACAAAAAATAAAAAAGAACTAAGTTACAAAAAATAAAAAAATATTTACAAACATTAGAAAAATATTACAACAATTTTAAACTAATTACACCTACTCTAAGCCCCCTAATAAAATAACAAAGACCCCCAAAATAAAAAAATGCCCTACCCTATTCTAAAATTAAAATAGAAAAGCTCTTTTACCTTACCAGCCCTGAAAAGGGCCCTTTGCGGGGCATGCCCCAAAGAATTCAGCTCTTTTGCCTGTAAAAAAAAAACATACAATACCCCCCCCAACATTACAACCCACCACCCACATACCCCTAATCTAACCCAAACCCCCCTTAAATAAACCTAACACTAAGCCCCTGAAGATCTCCCTACCTTGTCTTCACCACACCGGGTCCCGATCTGTCCAGAAGACCCTCCGAAATCTTCATCCAAGCCCAAGGGGGGGCTGAAGAGTGACGTCCATCCTCCGCCTGAAGTCTGGATCCAAGCGGCGGCTGAAGAAATCCATCATCGGGCTGAAGTCTTGATCCAAGCGGGCGCGGAAGAAGTCCATCATCGGGATGAAGTCTTCTATGAAGCGGCATCTTCAATCTTCTTTCTTCCGGAGCCATCATCTTCCAGCCGACGCGGATCCATCCTCTTCTACCGACGCCTACTCGCCGAATGACGGTTCCTTTAAATAACGTCATCCAAGATGGCGTCCGTCGAATTCCGATTGGCTGATAGGATTCTATCAGCCAATCGGAATTAAGGTAGGAAAATTCTGATTGGCTGATGGAATCAGCCAATCAGATTCAAGTTCAATCCGATTGGCTGATCCAATCAGCCAATCAGATTGAGCTTGCATTCTATTGGCTGATCGGAACAGCCAATAGAATGCGATCTCAATCTGATTGGCTGATTGGATCAGCCAATCGGATTGAACTTGAATCTGATTGGCTGATTCCATCAGCCAATCAGAATTTTCCTACCTTAATTCCGATTGGCTGATAGAATCCTATCAGCCAATCGGAATTCGAGGGACGGCATCTTGGATGACGTCCCTTAAAGGAACCGTCATTCGTCGGGAAGTCATCGGTGAAGATGGATGGATCCGTGCTGGAGGTCTTGAAGATCAGCCGGTCGTCATCGGATTGAAGAACATAGAAGATGCGGCTTGGATGAAGATGTTTGCCGGTCCGGATGTCCTCTTCTGCCCGCTTGGATCAAGACTTCAGCCGGAGGATGGACGTCACTCTTCAGCCCCCGCTTGGGCTTGGATCAAGATTTCGGAGGCTTGGATCAAGACTTCGGTGGACGGATCGGTGAACCTGGCATGGTGAAGATAAGGTAGGAAGATCTTCAGGGGCTTAGTGTTAGGTTTATTTAAGGGGGGTTTGGGTTAGATTAGGGGTATGTGGGTGGTGGGTTGTAATGTGGGGGGGGTATTGTATGGTTTTTTTTACAGACAAAAGAGCTGAATTATTTGGGGCATGCCGCAAGGTAAAAGAGCTTTGAACTTTTTTAATTTAGAATAGGGTAGGGCATTTTTTTATTTTGGGGGTCTTTGTTATTTTATTAGGGGGCTTAGAGTAGGTGTAATTAGTTTAAAATTGTTGTAATATTTTTCTAATGTTTGTAAATATTTTTTTATTTTTTGTAACTTAGTTCTTTTTTATTTTTTGTTCTTTAGTTAGTTTATTTAAATGTATTTATTTGTAGGTATTGTATTTAATTAATTTATTGATAGTGTAGTGTTAGGTTTAATTGTAGATAATTGTAGGTAGTTTATTTAATTTATTTATTGATAGTGTAGTGTTAGGTTTAATTGTAACTTAGGTTAGGATTTATTTTACAGGTAATTTGTAATTATTTTAACTAGGTAACTATTAAATAGTTCTTAACTATTTAATAGCTATTGTACCTGGTTAAAATAAATACAAAGTTGCCTGTAAAATAAATATTAATCCTAAAATAGCTACAATATAATTATAATTTATATTGTAGCTATATTAGGGTTTATTTTACAGGTAAGTATTTAGATTTAAATAGGAATAATTTATTTAATAAGAGTTAATTTATTTCGTTAGAATAAAATTATATTTAATTTAGGGGGGTGTTAGGGTTAGGGTTAGAATTAGCTTTAGGGGTTAAAAATGTATTAGAGTAGTGGTGAGCTCCGGTCGGCAGATTAGGGGTTAATACTTGAAGTTAGGTGTCGGTGATGTTAGGGAGGGCAGATTAGGGGTTAATACTATTTATTATAGGGTTATTGAGGCGGGAGTGAGGCGGATTAGGGGTTAATACATTTATTATAGTAGCGGCGAGATCCGGTCGGAAGATTAGGGGTTAATAAGTGTAGGTAGGTGGAGGCGACATTTGGGGCGGCAGATTAGGGGTTAATAAATATAATATAGGGGTCGGCGGTGTTATGGGCAGCAGATTAGGGGTACATAGGGATAATGTAGGTTGCGGCGGTGTACGGAGCGGCAGATTAGGGGTTAATAATAATATGCAGGGGTCAGCGATAGTGGGGGTGGCAGATTAGGGGTTAATAAGTGTAAGGTTAGGGGTGTTTAGACTTGGGGTACATGTTAGGGTGTTAGGTGCAGACATAGGAAGTGTTCCCCATAGGAAACAATGGAGCTGAACGCTGCTTTTTTGCAGGTGTTAGGTTTTTTTTCAGCTCAAACCGCCCCATTGTTTCCTATGGGGGAATCGTGCACAAGCACATTTTTTAAGCTGGCCGCGTCCGTAAGCACCGCTGGAATTTAGAGTTGCAGTGGCGGTAAATATGCTATACGCTCCCTTTTTGGAGCCTAACGCAGCCCTTCTGTGAACTCTAAATACCAGCGGTATTTAAAAGGTGCGGGAGAAAAAAAGCCAGCATAGCTAACGCACCCCTTTGGCCGTTAGAGTGCTAAAATAGGCCCCTCCCACCATGTACTGGATGTCAGAGGGGCCTTAAGAAAATACTCCTGGGAGTATCTGACTAGCCATGTGGAAACTAGGCCCCAAATAAAGACTTATCTCCCTCAGAGAAAAAACGTCCTATTTATGAAATCATGTAAACGTTTTGTCACTAAGCAATATGAATATTAACATGAGTATTACCCTGTTATGTAAGCATGATCTCAGTCACTGTTAAATCACTGCATCAGGCTTACCTCAAATACACAAGGCTCTATCAGCATTTTCTAGAACTTATTCCTCTCTCTAGAAATAAAAATACTGAACATACCTCAAAGCAGGTAATCTGCAGGCCGTTCCCCCAACTGAAGTTTTCCCATATTCATCAGTTATGTGTGAGAACAGCAATGGACCTTAGTTACAAACCGCTAAGATCATCAAATCTCCAGGCAGAATTCTTCTTCTAATTTCTGCCTGAGAGAAAAACAGTACAATGCCGGTACCGTTTAAAAATAACAAACTCTTGATTGAAGGTAAAACTACACTAAGTCACCACATATCTCTTGATACTTCCTTTCTTGTCGAGAGTTGCAAGAGAATGACTGGGGGTGGCAGTTAGGGGAGGAGCTATATAGACAGCTCTGCTGTAGGTGTCCTCTTGCAACTTCCTGTTGGGAAGGAGAATATCCCACAAGTAATGGATGAACCCGTGGACTGGATACACCTTACAAGAGAAATGTTGGTTTTAGTGTCCCTTTAACTACTGAACAGGACAATGCAATTGCCAAGAGAAATCCCGTACCTAAAGGCATCGATACTGTACTTTTACAATTATGAAAATGCCAAAATAGAATAAAAAGAAAGATTGTAATAATGAGTTTTCTAAATGCCATTTCTTGATATTTTGGTTGGGATATCTGGTTTGGTTTCTTGTATTTCCTAGAAATCCTGTATATGTATATTAATTACATATACATATGTAAATATCAGTCACACCCATGGACTTTACAAAAGCGATTAGGTTTTGCATAGTCTTAAATAAGATGACATTTACTGATTTGCGTTCATCATCTGCTAGGTTTTTTCGTGACCTGGTAAATTTTCTTGACGTAATTTAGAAGTATGTAAACCAGTAGATGATGCAGGATTTTGAGAGCAAAAATTATTATTTTTTTACAACTGAAGATTAATGTCAACAATGTAAACATGGGGGCATATGTATCAAGCTCCGAATGGAGCTTGATGCCCCGTTTTTCTGGCGAGCCTGCAGGCGTATTGCTCGCCGTATTCAGCGAGGTCTGTCGGACCTGATCTGCACTGTCGGATCAGGTCCGACAGACCTTCATAACTAGAGGCCATGGTCTAAATTTCACTTCCCATAAACTGTTATTTATGCATAATTAAATACTTTGCAATGTACATATTATTTATATTGCCTTCTTTTCCTGTAATTTTAAAAGGCAGCTTACTATTCCCCCCCAGAGAGACTGGAGTGCATTCCATGCAATTATTATACATACTGTAAAATATTCTAAATAATCCATAGAATATATCTATATTTTCTACAGTATGTATAATAATTTTTATTAATATTTTTTTAATAGTTTATATTTAATATTTCAAGAACATGCATTAAAGATAGCAATTCTGCATCTGCGCTAACCCCACCGTGTTAGTCCTAAATTGCGAACCCGATGCGTTACCCATATATTATATTATTATGCTGTTCACATAGAATTTTTTTACTTGTTATTATTAAATATATATTTATATCTAAAACGGGTAATGTAATATATATATATATATATATATATATATATATATATATATATATATATATATACTGTATATAGGAATAAATATACAGACATAGGTATATATAGATATACTGTATATAGGAATAAATATACAGGCATAGGTATATATAGATATACTGTATATAGAAAAATTAATTTAGAATAAAAAGATCATTGTTCTGTATGCCAAGTTTTTTTTCAGTTTGCTCTCTCTATAGGAAGTCGTGGTGGCAATATTTGTAAGCATGGTTCGGATTTCGCTAACACACAAACTTTTTACTTTCAACTTGTAATACAAGCGCAACCCGATGCACACAAAAAGCTTCCATCTAGCGTAGTTAACGCACAAGCGGAAACGCAAAATAACGCTCCACTCATAATCTAGCCCTTAGGCATACATGATATATGAAGACACCATGAAGGAATAACTGCTGCTATCCTGTCCAGTAATGTATAATCAGTATCTTCACAAACCACCTATAAACCTACATTAAACTTTCAATTATGGAGACAAAATGATGTATTCAAAGGTTTGCCTGTGATAAATGATAATCATCTAGATTACAAGTTTTGCGCTAAACAGGGTGCGAAACTAACGGCAAAAAATTTGAGTTATTGCACTCTCCATAGCGCTGCCATTACGAGTTACTGAAAAGCCTCCTTGTGCTTTGCGTTATGGTGAGTTAAGCTCCATACGGCACAAGGGCTGAGTTTATGCGCTCGTGCATGCTTTCCCCCATAGACATCAATGGGGAGAGAGTGTTAGAAAAAAAAGAAAACCTGCAAGGGAATCTTATGGGGGCGCACCTAATCAGTGTGAATAGAGTCCAATGCTCATATGCTAGTAGCGTTATTAGTTCCAGAATAGTAATTCAGAAGCTAAGCGTGGTGGTCTGTGTGATTCAATTGATAGGTTCGAGGCAGCTCCGATTGGGCCCGGTTTGTTAGGCAATCTGTAGAGATGATAGAAAGAAAAGAGGGCGCCTCATAGTGTATTTCGTACCAGATGGCTATATAAGCACATAGACAGTATTAGGCTTACCAGATGAAGTTGCACCGTTATGTGACCGGTGCTTTCAGGCAGGCTAGCACTCTGCAGCGGCTCGTACACACAATAGATTTCCAAATCGAGATGGTAATGAAAAATATTGGGGCTGCTCCCAGTCAGCATGCAAGACAACTTCCAAAAATATAATTTAAAAACAAGGCTTTATTTGCTCCAACAACGCGTTTCTCTACTGCCAAACGGGTGATTTCATCAGGCAATAAAAAAACGGATACAATAAGCAACATTAAATACACTTGTTAAAATAAAAAAAGGAAGTTGTCATACTAAGAACGCACCAATTGAATGCTCAACCTAATTGTTTATACATTGACAATAAAACCCTTAAAGGGCATTAACATTCATAGTATAACTGTAATCATGCATATCTTGCAAAATGCATTTTATATAATATATTAGTACATTTCATATCGAATGCTTGACCTGTTTGTTTGTACATTAGCGATAAAAAACCCTTGACCTAAAAGGCAATAACATTGAAGGTATCCTGTAATCATATATATCTTAGGTTAACACATCACTACAAAATCGGTGCATTTTATACAGCAGTCTCGTCTCATATATTATAAGAAAAGTACATAGCTGCTTGGTGTTGTGTTTCTGCTAAAATTAGATATTTTGAAAATGTGTTTATCTTTCTAAAAATCGTAAACTAAAAAAGGCAACCAATAAGTTATTTGTTGTCTGTTTACTCATGTACTAATTTGTAATGATATGGCGACCCATATAACATGTTCAATTGTTACAAAATCAAAAGATTTTTAAAAACAATTTTGCATCTTTGGGGTTTGTGTTTATCTTTTTTGTGGGTGTTCTGCCGTTTTCCTTATGGCCCTAAATTGTGTATAGAAACATGTATAAAAACCCTATGTGTGTGTTGAGACCTGCTGTATGTCCTTAGTAGTTGTTACAATAATATTGATATTCTGTTTCTTCCGAACGATAAACCATAATAAAGATGATGGAATATAATCGGCACAAACTTGTCGCCAAAACAATGCAAATATGCCAGATGATCAAGTTCATATATTAAAATTATTAGCCATTCATAAGAAGGTCATTATCTTATTTAGACCAAAAAGAGAATTATATCTGGTCTAATATTTATTACTACATTTTGAACTATCTGATAACCCCCCTTCTGTGAGAAACTTCACAAACGGTTCCTGTTTCATGATTTAGGGGATGGATATTTGGTGATGGTGATGGTTTAAATAATCCGCTTGTGTAAATTTCTGCAGTACTTTTGTCTGTTGGTCATAGCATGAAGATGAATGAAATGATCACCTGTGTTAGGGAAGTGTTTGATGTAGTGTAAGTGTGAAATAGTTCTAGAGTGTAAATGTATATTGTTATATTATGTATGTTAATTGGAAACTGCTAGTCTAAATAGAAACATAGATATTGACGGCAGATCAGAGCCATAGTTCCAGCAAGTCTGCCTGATATTACCTAATAGTATAAACTTAGGATAGCCGTATGCTTGTCCCAGGCATTTTTAAAGTCCCCAACAGTGTTTGTCATTACTACCTCTTGAGGAAGTTTATTCCATAAATCAATCACTCTTTCTGTAAATAAGTCCTTCCTCAAAATGAGCATTTGGGCAATGGGAATATAGTAACAAAGATGGTATTCGTGGGTCTTATATCATGAAACACCAAAAATATGTTAGGTTGGAAACTCATAAGTCCAGATGGACATTTGAACTTTGAAAATATATGCAGATGTGTTTTATCTGTCCTCATGTGATGAAAAGAACTAACAATGATGACTAAAAATTCAAAAAATTGTTATATTAATTGAAGGCTGCTAGATCTAAATTGGAATTTAGGCCTAAGGGATATAATGTTTTCAGCTTGAAAATGTTTCTCGTTGCTGTAATTTAATTAACCTATCATAGTCTGATGATTTGGGAATGGAATCAATGGGGAGAAATTTGTATATGTAAGGATTACTGTTATGTTTATGTAAACAATGATTAGTAATGCTATGTTTGACTTTTTTGCAGTTTTTACAGTTCCGGTGATGCTCTCCCCATCTCGTTCTGATTTTTCTAGAAGTGCGACCTACATACTGTAGGCCGCATATACATTCTATTAGATAGATTACATAGATGGAGTCTACCGGTGACGGTAGATTTGAATGTTTTGTGTCCAGATTTGATGGAGTTACATAGATTGCACCCATTTTTTCCGCATCTGTAAGCACCCTTAAGACCAAAAATGCCATTGTTAGTTTGTTTGTGTTCTTTAGTTTTGAAAATGACATGTTTTACTCTTTTACCGGGAGCTAGTCTATTCCTCAGAGTGGGTGCACTCCTGTATACAATTCTTGGTTTATTACTGACTATATTTTTAAGTATAGGGTCCCTTTGGATAACATGCCATTGTTTATTCCATGGCGCCTATTTAACAAAGGTCTTGCAGACCTGATCCGACAGTGCGGATCAGGTCCGCAAGACCTCACTGAATGCTGAGAGCAATACGCTCTCCGTATTCAGCTGTGATATACCTTTAAGTTATATCCCTCCCATCTGCATCCTGCCCTTACTTAAACTGCCTTTGTTCACTTACTAACTGCCTGATAATTGAAGAGCGGATCAGCTGGACGTCGGATCGCAAACCCGAAACCGGAGGTCAGTCACGCTCACACCTGCGCCTCAGTAACACTGCCGAACAGCTCAGGTAACGCTTACTCCACCGGACCTCTCAGAACTCTCTCCATATACACTAAGGTAATTGTGCAAACTTCTGTTATTTCATATGAGACTTTGTACTACGCAATTTACCTGTCAATCTTGAGTCTGTCATAAATAACAGCCGTTTTAGGTGGATGCTATCCTACTTCATATTTTTCATCTGCATAAGCTTGTTACCTTGTAAATATATGTTTTAATGTGTGAGTGTGTGAAGACGTATGATCTAAAGTGTAACTGCCATAATAAATAGGAGCTGCATGAACAACCATGAACAGGTGTACCGGTTAACTAAGTACTCAAGTAATCTCTCACATTGGTTACACTCCTCTCAGCTGTACTACAGAAACATTGCCTCAGTATACATAAAGGGTCTGCTTCAACCAGTGGTCAATACTAGAGGAATTATTTCAGTTCCTTCTAACAACCACTTCTCTGATAAATCAGATCACAGTATGTGAACTTATATAGCGTTTCAAGGCTATCTGAGACTGAATACAAAAGAGCAACAAAACCTCTTTTTCTATCACTACAGTCATTAACCCTAAACACACATAAAATGTCAGGTGTGTTACAGAATTATCAGGCCTCATATTCTGCTTGTGATACGCTGATAATATGGATCCAAATGAGATTAAAAATGAGTTTGCTAACATCCATCAGAAATTGGATTTCTTAGCTCATGGATTAACAGAGGTCCAAGCAGAGAATACTTCCCTGAGAGCTCTTATAAAGGATTGTTTAACCCCTAAAGTACAGGAGATCCCTGAGCCTCAGATTCTACCTCCTACACCCTTCTCAGGCAAGCGTGCAGCTTTCAGAGATTTCAAAAATGCATGCATGTTACTTTTCTCTCTCAAACCCAGGACATACCACAGTGAGAGGATAAAAGTATGCACCACAATTTCTTACTTATTAGGCAAACCCAGGACATGGGCCAATAGGTTATTTGAAACCAATGATCCCATATTGGATTCTTTACAGTATTTTTTTTCTGCCATGTCTAACCTGTATGAAGACAGCAACACTCAGATAAACGCAGAGTCCAGGTTACGCGCCTTAAACAAGGGAAGAGAACGGTCGAGGAATATATCACAGACTTTCAGATGTGGGCGTCAGATTCTCAATGGAATGAGGTCAGTCTCAGAAATCAGTTTCGGCTGGGGTTATCTGAGAACCTCAAAGATGAACTTTCACGTCTTGAGATGCCTGAGACCTTAACAGCTCTTACAAAATTATGTATCACACTGGATCGAAGGTTCAGAGAGCGAAAGGCAGAGAAAATGGCTTACGAAAGTACCCCTAAACGCTTGTATCCTACACCCCCAACCCAAGAAAAGTACCCTTCAACTTCAGTCCCAATGGAGATTGGAACTATCAGAGGACCACTCACCTCTGAAGAGAAAATAAGAAGGAGAATGGCAAATTTGTGCTTATATTGCGCAAATAAGGATCACACTGTTAGCGTTTGTCCGTTACTAGCCAAACAGAAAAAGGGTAAGATAATTACACATGAACACTTACATAGCAACATAAAGACAAATCAACTAACTATACCTCTTTCCTTACAGTGGGATCAACACAACTTACTGACTAATGCTTTAATAGACTCTGGGGCATCTGGTATATATATTGACACTGATTTTGTAGTTTCTAATAAAATTCCCACGGTGTGCAAATCAAACCCTGTCTTTGTCAAATTAATTGATGGTACCTTCATCCAGAAAGGGCCAATTACACACCATACCATACCTCTCTTAACAACCACTTCTGCGGGACACACCCGCAGAAGAGTATATATCATTTGACATAATATCAATAGCCCAGCATTCAGTCATATTAGGCTATTCATGGTTGGAGTCTCACAACCCTTTAATTGATTGGACATTACATGCCTTAAGTCTAAATTCATTATATTGTACCAAAACATGCTACCCACATTGTACCATAGCTTGAAAAAGGAATACCAGAAGTTTAATAGGATCTGGCTGACGTACTCAATCTAAAGGAAGCTGAGAATCTTCCACCCCATAGGGTATTCGATTGCCCAATAGACATTATTCCTGGTTCACAAATACCACACGGGAAAATATACCCAATGAACCAAAAGGAGCTCAAAGATCTACGTTCCTACCTGGATGAAAATGTAAGAAAGGGGTTTATATCACATTCAACTTCACCAGCAGCTGCTGGCATGTTCTTTGTCAAAAACAAAGATGGAACCTTACGGCCGATAATTGATTATAAAGCATTAAACATGATAACCATAAAGAATCGTTACCCCCTACCCTTAATTCCTGAGTTACTAGAACGTCTCACCAGTGCCACTATATTTTCAAATCTAGATCTAAAAGGGGCATATAATTTAATCCGTATAAAAAGGGGCGATGAATGGAAGACCGCGTTCCGAACTAGATACGGATTATTCCAATATAACGTAATGCCTTTCAGATTATGCAATGCTCCGGCAACCTTCCAACATTTCATTAACGAAATTTTCCATGATCTGACTGACGTTTGTGTTATCATTTATTTGGATGATATTCTGATTTATTCCAAAATTGTAACTGACCATGAAAAACATGTACGCTGGGTACTCACAAGACTCAGACAAAACAAATTGTATGCCAAACAGGAGAAATGCATATTTCATGTAAAACAGATTAAATTCCTAGGTTACATCATCACACCTAACAAAATCAAGATGGATCCTCAAAAAAATAACACTATCATAGACTGGCCCAAACCCACAACTATTCGTGTACTCCAGAGTTTTCTGGGGTTTGCAAACTTCTATAGGAAGTTTATCAAAGATTTTTCCTCTATAGTGAAACCACTCGCACATTTAACCAGTAATAAACATAGGTTCACTTGGACCAAGGAATCCCAGGTTGCTTTTACTGAATTAAAACATCTGTTCACCACTGCACCAATATTAACCTTACCAAACTATGACCAACCATTCATCCTAGAAGTAGATGCCTCTAATTCAGGAATCGGTGCAGTTTTATCACAACAAGACAAACAAACAAAACAGATACATCCCGTTGCATTCTACTCAAAGACCTTTTTACCAGCAGAAAGCAATTACACTGTTGGTGATAAAGAATTATTAGCAATAAAACAAGCTCTAGAACACTGGAGACACCTTTTAGAGGGTACTAAGGAACCATTTCTGATATACACAGATCACAAAAACCTAGAATATCTGAAGAAAAACAAGACCCTCTCAACCCGTCAAGTCCGCTGTGCACTCTTTTTGGACCGTTTTAATTTTCATATAACTTATAGACCAGGAACCGCTAATCTGAAAGCTGAGGCCTTGTCCAGACAACATGAACACTACGTAATTCCAAAGATTCCAACCCCGTTGATACCTAAGGGAAAATTCTTGGGGACACTCACAAATCTAGAGTCAGAGATCCTATCGGCACTTCAAAAAGAGACCGATTTACCCCTTAGTTGTGAAAAAGATTCCACAACCGGGTTATTCTATCACAAAGGGAAATTATTCATTCCTCACTCTTTTAGGACTCTTATCCTAACATATACCCATGACAGTCTGTTATCAGGTCATACGGGCATCCAGAAAACAACCGAATTGACCAGAAGATATTTTTGGTGGCCCCAGATGTAACAAACCATCATTGAATACGTAACTGATTGTGACATTTGTGCTAGGAATAAGCTAGAACATAAAAAACCTATAGGATACTTGACGTCTATGCCAATCCCTAATAAACCATGGACTACCATTTCCATGGATTTTATTGTTGAATTGCCAGTATCACAACACTATAATACCATATCTAAGAAGGAATAGATAGAGGGCGCCACATAGTGCAGGTCATATTTTTCTATATGACCTGCACTATGTGGCGCCCTCTATCTATTCCTTCTTAGACCTGTCATCTGTGTTGTGGCACAACACCCTGGAGGAGCAGCCCACCTTTCCTGGAAACATTGCTCATTATTTATAACCCTTAACCTATCATAGTCTGATGATTTGGGAATGGAATCAATGGGGAGAAATTTGTATATGTAAGGATTACTGTTATGTTTATGTAAACAATGATTAGTAATGCTATGTTTGACTTTTGCTTTTTTGCAGTTTTTACAGTTCCGGTGATGCTCTCCCCATCTCGTTCTGATTTTTCTAGAAGTGCGACCTACATACTGTAGGCCGCATATACATTCTATTAGATAGATTACATAGATGGAGTCTACCGGTGACGGTAGATTTGAATGTTTTGTGTCCAGATTTGATGGAGTTACATAGATTGCACCCATTTTTTCCGCATCTGTAAGCACCCTTAAGACCAAAAATGCCATTGTTAGTTTGTTTGTGTTCTTTAGTTTTGAAAATGACATGTTTTACTCTTTTACCGGGAGCTAGTCTATTCCTCAGAGTGGGTGCACTCCTGTATACAATTCTTGGTTTATTACTGACTATATTTTTAAGTATAGGGTCCCTTTGGATAACATGCCATTGTTTATTCCATGGCGCCTATTTAACAAAGGTCTTGCAGACCTGATCCGACAGTGCGGATCAGGTCCGCAAGACCTCACTGAATGCTGAGAGCAATACGCTCTCCGTATTCAGCTGTGATATACCTTTAAGTTATATCCCTCCCATCTGCATCCTGCCCTTACTTAAACTGCCTTTGTTCACTTACTAACTGCCTTATAATTGAAGAGCGGATCAGCTGGACGTCGGATCGCAAACCCGAAACCGGAGGTCAGTCACGCTCACACCTGCGCCTCAGTAACACTGCCGAACAGCTCAGGTAACGCTTACTCCACCGGACCTCTCAGAACTCTCTCCATATACACTAAGGTAATTGTGCAAACTTCTGTTATTTCATATGAGACTTTGTACTACGCAATTTACCTGTCAATCTTGAGTCTGTCATAAATAACAGCCGTTTTAGGTGGATGCTATCCTACTTCATATTTTTCATCTGCATAAGCTTGTTACCTTGTAAATATATGTTTTAATGTGTGAGTGTGTGAAGACGTATGATCTAAAGTGTAACTGCCATAATAAATAGGAGCTGCATGAACACCCATGAACAGGTGTACCGGTTAACTAAGTACTCAAGTAATCTCTCACATTGGTTACACTCCTCTCAGCTGTACTACAGAAACATTGCCTCAGTATACATAAAGGGTCTGCTTCAACCAGTGGTCAATACTAGAGGAATTATTTCAGTTCCTTCTAACAACCACTTCTCTGATAAATCAGATCACAGTATTTGAACTTATATAGCGTTTCAAGGCTATCTGAGACTGAATACAAAAGAGCAACAAAACCTCTTTTTCTATCACTACAGTCATTAACCCTAAACACACATAAAATGTCAGGTGTGTTACAGAATTATCAGGCCTCATATTCTGCTTGTGATACGCTGATAATATGGATCCAAATGAGATTAAAAATGAGTTTGCTAACATCCATCAGAAATTGGATTTCTTAGCTCATGGATTAACAGAGGTCCAAGCAGAGAATACTTCCCTGAGAGCTCTTATAAAGGATTGTTTAACCCCTAAAGTACAGGAGATCCCTGAGCCTCAGATTCTACCTCCTACACCCTTCTCAGGCAAGCGTGCAGCTTTCAGAGATTTCAAAAATGCATGCATGTTACTTTTCTCTCTCAAACCCAGGACATACCACAGTGAGAGGATAAAAGTATGCACCACAATTTCTTACTTATTAGGCAAACCCAGGACATGGGCCAATAGGTTATTTGAAACCAATGATCCCATATTGGATTCTTTACAGTATTTTTTTTCTGCCATGTCTAACCTGTATGAAGACAGCAACACTCAGATAAACGCAGAGTCCAGGTTACGCGCCTTAAACAAGGGAAGAGAACGGTCGAGGAATATATCACAGACTTTCAGATGTGGGCGTCAGATTCTCAATGGAATGAGGTCAGTCTCAGAAATCAGTTTCGGCTGGGGTTATCTGAGAACCTCAAAGATGAACTTTCACGTCTTGAGATGCCTGAGACCTTAACAGCTCTTACAAAATTATGTATCACACTGGATCGAAGGTTCAGAGAGCGAAAGGCAGAGAAAATGGCTTACGAAAGTACCCCTAAACGCTTGTATCCTACACCCCCAACCCAAGACAAGTACCCTTCAACTTCAGTCCCAATGGAGATTGGAACTATCAGAGGACCACTCACCTCTGAAGAGAAAATAAGAAGGAGAATGGCAAATTTGTGCTTATATTGCGCAAATAAGGATCACACTGTTAGCGTTTGTCCGTTACTAGCCAAACAGAAAAAGGGTAAGATAATTACACATGAACACTTACATAGCAACATAAAGACAAATCAACTAACTATACCTCTTTCCTTACAGTGGGATCAACACAACTTACTGACTAATGCTTTAATAGACTCTGGGGCATCTGGTATATATATTGACACTGATTTTGTAGTTTCTAATAAAATTCCCACGGTGTGCAAATCAAACCCTGTCTTTGTCAAATTAATTGATGGTACCTTCATCCAGAAAGGGCCAATTACACACCATACCATACCTCTCTTAACAACCACTTCTGCGGGACACACCCGCAGAAGAGTATATATCATTTGACATAATATCAATAGCCCAGCATTCAGTCATATTAGGCTATTCATGGTTGGAGTCTCACAACCCTTTAATTGATTGGACATTACATGCCTTAAGTCTAAATTCATTATATTGTACCAAAACATGCTACCCACATTGTACCATAGCTTGAAAAGGGAGTACCAGAAGTTTAATAGGATCTGGCTGACGTACTCAATCTAAAGGAAGCTGAGAATCTTCCACCCCATAGGGTATTCGATTGCCCAATAGACATTATTCCTGGTTCACAAATACCACACGGGAAAATATACCCAATGAACCAAAAGGAGCTCAAAGATCTACGTTCCTACCTGGATGAAAATGTAAGAAAGGGGTTTATATCACATTCAACTTCACCAGCAGCTGCTGGCATGTTCTTTGTCAAAAACAAAGATGGAACCTTACGGCCGATAATTGATTATAAAGCATTAAACATGATAACCATAAAGAATCGTTACCCCCTACCCTTAATTCCTGAGTTACTAGAACGTCTCACCAGTGCCACTATATTTTCAAATCTAGATCTAAAAGGGGCATATAATTTAATCCGTATAAAAAGGGGCGATGAATGGAAGACCGCGTTCCGAACTAGATACGGATTATTCCAATATAACGTAATGCCTTTCAGATTATGCAATGCTCCGGCAACCTTCCAACATTTCATTAACAAAATTTTCCATGATCTGACTGACGTTTGTGTTATCATTTATTTGGATGATATTCTGATTTATTCCAAAATTGTAACTGACCATGAAAAACATGTACGCTGGGTACTCACAAGACTCAGACAAAACAAATTGTATGCCAAACAGGAGAAATGCATATTTCATGTAAAACAGATTAAATTCCTAGGTTACATCATCACACCTAACAAAATCAAGATGGATCCTCAAAAAAATAACACTATCATAGACTGGCCCAAACCCACAACTATTCGTGTACTCCAGAGTTTTCTGGGTTTTGCAAACTTCTATAGGAAGTTTATCAAAGATTTTTCCTCTATAGTGAAACCACTCGCACATTTAACCAGTAATAAACATAGGTTCACTTGGACCAAGGAATCCCAGGTTGCTTTTACTGAATTAAAACATCTGTTCACCACTGCACGAATATTAACCTTACCAAACTATGACCAACCATTCATCCTAGAAGTAGATGCCTCTAATTCAGGAATCGGTGCAGTTTTATCACAACAAGACAAACAAACAAAACAGATACATCCCGTTGCATTCTACTCAAAGACCTTTTTACCAGCAGAAAGCAATTACACTGTTGGTGATAAAGAATTATTAGCAATAAAACAAGCTCTAGAACACTGGAGACACCTTTTAGAGGGTACTAAGGAACCATTTCTGATATACACAGATCACAAAAACCTAGAATATCTGAAGAAAAACAAGACCCTCTCAACCCGTCAAGTCCGCTGTGCACTCTTTTTGGACCGTTTTAATTTTCATATAACTTATAGACCAGGAACCGCTAATCTGAAAGCTGAGGCCTTGTCCAGACAACATGAACACTACGTAATTCCAAAGATTCCAACCCCGTTGATACCTAAGGGAAAATTCTTGGGGACACTCACAAATCTAGAGTCAGAGATCCTATCGGCACTTCAAAAAGAGACCGATTTACCCCTTAGTTGTGAAAAAGATTCCACAACCGGGTTATTCTATCACAAAGGGAAATTATTCATTCCTCACTCTCTTAGGACTCTTATCCTAACATATACCCATGACAGTCTGTTATCAGGTCATACGGGCATCCAAAAAACAACCGAATTGACCAGAAGATATTTTTGGTGGCCCCAGATGGAACAAACCATCATTGAATACGTAACTGATTGTGACATTTGTGCTAGGAATAAGCTAGAACATAAAAAACCTATAGGATACTTGACGTCTATGCCAATCCC
Source organism: Bombina bombina (assembly GCF_027579735.1). Taxonomy (NCBI): domain Eukaryota; kingdom Metazoa; phylum Chordata; class Amphibia; order Anura; family Bombinatoridae; genus Bombina; species Bombina bombina. The sequence continues at coordinate 1,126,618,998 of NC_069499.1, read as the reverse complement.
TAATAAACCATGGACTACCATTTCCATGGATTTTATTGTTGAATTGCCAGTATCACAACACTATAATACCATATCTAAGAAGGAATAGATAGAGGGCGCCACATAGTGCAGGTCATATTTTTCTATATGACCTGCACTATGTGGCGCCCTCTATCTATTCCTTCTTAGATCTGTCATCTGTGTTGTGGCACAACACCCTGGAGGAGCGGCCCACCTTTCCTGGAAACATTGCTCATTATTTATAACCCTTGGGAACTACCAATTGCACTTTGCAGGACTTTGCACTAGACCATATTTACTGGACTATATAGTTTGTGTATATATATATATATATATATAATTTATTTCCATCATATTATTTCTTATTTGTATCCATTTTTTGGAGTACTATAATATTGTTGCTATATGCCTCATTGAATAACACCCTTCTTTCCACAGCACATATTGTAATAATTGTCTCCACTTGTGTTATACTTATCCCAGGCGCCTCTTATAAGTACCCTAATGACGCTGGTGTCACTAGACGTACTAGTTGTTGTTACTATAATACCATATTCGTTGTAATAGACCATTTAACGAAACTTGCACATTTTGCGCCACTAAAAGCTTTACCAAGCGCATTGGAAACAGCTAAAGCTTTCATTAGGTCCATTATACGGTTACATGGTTTATCAACCACTATAGTCACAGATCGCAGAACCCAATTTACTTCCGCTTTCTGGAGATCCCTCTGTAAGTTATTAAAGATAGACAATAGGTATTCAACTTCATTCCATCCACAAACTAACGGATTAACTGAACGCCTAAATCAAACATTAGAACAATACCTCAGGTGTTATATAACACACCTGCAGGATGATTGGGTCACCTATCTTCCAATGGCGGAATTCTCTTATAACAATTCCATCTCTGCCTCTACTAAAATGACACCCTTTTACGCCACTTATGGTTACCACCCTACTTCTATCACCATCTCCAACACCTCAGTCAATTCCCCAAGTGCTACATCCTTTCTTAGTACTTTACAAAACCGATTAGATAACCTCAAAGCACATCTTACTGAAGCAAAAGACAGACAAAAGCACTATTATGACCAGAGACATAGACCGACACCCAACTATACAATAAGTGACCAAGTTCTTCTGTCCACTAAATACCTCAAACTACAAATACCTAGTAAAAAGTTAGCTAACCAATACATAGGACCTTTTTACATTGACAACGTTATCAATCCAAATGCTGTCAAATTAAAACTACCAACTCACTGCAAGATACATAATACGTTTCATGTTTCCCTGTTGAAACCTTATACATCAGATCGTCAAAGATCGAATCCAGCACCTCCACCCCCTGTACTCCTTGACACTCAAGAAGAATTTGAGGCAGAAAGAATATTGGACTCTCGCATCAGGAGGCGAAGGCTGGAGTATCTGATTCAGTGGAAGGGTTACGGCGCCGAGGAGAATTCGTGGCAGTCTCATTCGGAGATCCATGCCCCTATTCTTCTAAAACGATTCCATCGACGTTACCCTTTCAAGCCACATCTGGGAACCCCAGGGGTGCTCCCTTATCGGGGGGGGGGGGGGGAGATGTGATATACCTTTAAGTTATATCCCTCCCATCTGCTTCCTGCCCTTACTTAAACTGCCTTTGTTCACTTACTAACTGCCTGATAATTGAAGTGCTACCTGAAAATCGCTCCAAGCATTTTAGGTGTAGCTAACATTTGTTTATACAGGTCACTTTTGTCTCAAAGTTATTTGTGCTCCTCACAAATATTATCCACTTCTATATGGAAGTATATCCATAGTACTCTGTTTATCAACTTTAGTCTACTACCTCTGCAGTACTGTATATCCACAGTTGGAGAATCAGGAGCGGATCAGCTGGACGTCGGATCGCAAACCCGAAACCGGAAGTCAGTCACGCTCACACCTCCGCCTCAGTAACACTACCGAACAGCTCAGGTAACGCTTACTCCACCGGACCTCTCAGAACTCTCTTCATATACACTAAGGTAATTGTGTAAACTTCTGTTATTTCATATGAGACTTTGTACTACGCAATTTACCTGTCAATCTTGAGTCTGTCATAAATAACAGCCGTTTTAGGTGGATGCTATCCTACTTCATATTTTTCATCTGCATAAGCTTGATACCTTGTAAATATATGTTTTAATGTGTGAGTGTGTGAAGACGTATGATCTAAAGTGTAACTGCCATAATAAATAAGAGCTGCATGAACAACCATGAACAGGTGTACCGGTTAACTAAGTACTCAAGTAATCTCTCACATTGGTTACACTCCTCTCAGCTGTACTACAGAAACATTGCCTCAGTATACATAAAGGGTCTGCTTCAACCAGTGGTCAATACTAGAGGAATTATTTCAGTTCCTTCTAACAACCACTTCTCTGATAACTCAGCTCACAGTATTTGAACTTCAATAGCATTTCAAGGCTATCTGAGACTGAATACAAAAGAGCAACAAAACCTCTTTTTCTATCACTACAGTCGTTAACCCTAAACGCACATAAAACGTCAGTTGTGTTACATCAGCATTGCACCAGCAGCTCACAAGAGCTGCTGGTGCAACGCCGCCCCCTGCTGATTCGCGGCCAATCGGCCGCCAGCAGGGAGGTGTCAATCAACCCGATCATACTCGATCGGGTTGAATTGTGGCGATGTCTGTCTGCATGCTCAGAGCAGGTGGACAGGGTTATGGAGCAGCGGTCTTTGTGATCGCTGCTTCATAACTGCTGTTTCTGGCGAGTCTAAAGACTCGCCAGAAACACGGGCCGTCAAGCTCCTTTCGGAGCTTGATAGATAGGCCCCAATATGCTTTGTATTTTATAATACTTGTTATTCTATTGTGGTATGAACAATATGTCCTTATTACTTGTATCAAATAACATTTTATTGGATTGCTTCTGTTTGACTTGTAAAATATTCATTCCATCCATTTCCTTACTCTAGTTAAAGCTTCATCTAATAGGTGTACCGGATATCCCTTTTCTAGAAATCTGCAGTATAATGTCTGACTTTCAGACACGTTTCTAAAGTTGTACAGTTTCTTCTTATCCTTCTAAATTGGCTGTATGATATGTTACAGATCCAGCTTTTGTGATGGTTGCTTTTAAATTCAAGAAAACTGTTACTGTCCACCTCTTTGAAGTATGTTTTGGTAACTATAGTGTTGTTCCCACCCCAACTTAGTACAAGATCTAAATATTCTATTGTTTGGTTTTGTATGTTAGCTGTAAAATTTATACCCATGTCATTATGATTCAAATGGGAAATGGACAAATCTTCTGATGTTTTATCTCCATCCCAAATACAAATCAAGTCGTCAATGTATCAGCCATAGAAGACCAGGTTCACCCCAAAATTGATGTGATATATATATATATATATATATATATATATTCAAATAAATGAACAGCCTTTGTGAGACTGGTAAATAGTGATGTCGCGAACCTAAAATTTTGCATTCGCGAACTGCGGACGCGAACTTCCACAACTGTTCGCGAACGGGCGAACCGGGCGAACCGCCATAGACTTCAATAGGCAGGCAAATTTTAAAACCCACAGGGACTCTTTCTGGCCACAATAGTGATGGAAAAGTTGTTTCAAGGGTACTAACACCTGGACTGTGGCATGCTGGATGGGGATCCATGGCAAAACTCCCATGGAAAATTACATAGTTGATGCAGAGTCTGGTTTTAATCCATAAAGGGCATAAATCACCTAACATGCCTAAATTGTTTGGAATAACGTGCTTTAAAACATCAGGTATGATGTTCACAGGTATGATGTTCGCTTCACAGTGACAGACCAAACTCCCCGTTTAAAGGGACAGTCTACACCAGAATTTTTATTGTTTTAAAAGATAGATAATCCCTTTATTACCCATTTCCCAGTTTTGCATAACTAACACATTTATAATAATATACTTTTAACCTCTGTGATTATCTCGTATCTAAGCCTCTGCAAACTGCCCCTTTTTTCAGTTCTTTTGACAGAATTGCAGTCTAGCCAATCAGTGCCTGCTCCCAGATAACTTCTCATGCACGAGCACAGTGTTATCTATATGAAATACGTGAACTAACACCCTCTACTGGTGAAAAACTGTTAAAATGCAATCTGAAAGAGGTGGGCTTCAAGGTCTAAGAAATTAGCATATGATCCTCCTAGGTTAAGCTTTCAACTAAGAATACCAAGAGAACAAAGCAAAATTGGTGATAAAAGTAAATTGGAAAATTGTTTAAAATTACATGCTCTATCTGAATCAGGAAAGTTTATTTAATCTACACTACTGTTACACCAGATATGAGTTGCACTGGGGTGACACTGTGCCCTGGCAGGCAGGCACTGAAACACACACGTGTGAAGGAAACTGACTGCTATTATTTAACACAGTCAAAAAAGTGTTTTTTTTTTTTTTTAAATCTACACTACTGTTACACCACATATGAGTTGCACTGGGGTGACACTGTGCCCTGGCAGGCAGGCAGGCACTTAAACGCACACGTGTGAAGGAAACTGACTGCTATTATTTAACACAGTCAAAAAAGTGTTGTTTTTTTTTTAAATCTACACTACTGTTACACCAGATATGAGTTGCACTGGGGTGACACTGTGCCCTGGCAGGCAGGCACTTAAACACACACATGTGAAGGAAACTGACTGCTATTATTTAACACAGTCAAAAAAGTGTTGTTTTCTCTTGTAAAGGTATATCCAGTCCACGGGTTCATCCATTACTTGTGGGATATTCTCCTTCCCAACAGGAAGCTGCAAGAGGACACCCACAGCAGAGCTGTCTATATAGCTCCTCCCCTAACTGCCACCCCCAGTCATTCTCTTGCAGCTCTCGACAAGAAAGGAAGTATCAAGAGAGATGTGGTGACTTAGTGTAGTTTTTACCTTCAATCAAAAGTTTGTTATTTTTAAACGGTACCGGCGTTGTACTGTTTTTACTCTCAGGCAGAAATTGGAAGAAGACTTCTGCCTGGAGGTTTGATGATCTTAGCGGTTTGTAACTAAGGTCCATTGCTGTTCTCACACATAACTGAAGAGTATGGAAAGAAAACTTCAGTTGGGGGGACGGTCTGCAGATTGCCTGCTTTGAGGTATGTTCAGTATATTTTTTTCTAAAGAGATGATAAGGTCTAGAAAATGCTGACAGTTGCAGGTATATTTAAGGTAAGCCTGATACAGTGATTTAACAACAACTGGAATCATGCTTGCAAAAAGGGATAATATTCATGTTAATAACTATATTACTTAGTGTAAAAAACATTTGCATGATTTATAAATAAAAACGTTTTTTCTCTGAGGGTGATAAATCTTTATTTGGGGCCTAGTTTTCCACATGGCTTGTTAGATTACTCCTAGGAGTACTTTTTTAAGGCCCTCTGACTTTGAGTGTATGGTGGTAGGGGCCTATTTTCGTTTTCAGTCTGAGACATCCAGCTTCCCTGTAGTGATGGGAAGATCGGTTCATTTAGATGAATCGGTTCATTTCGGACAGTTCGATTAACTGAACCGATTCATGAACCGATTCATCAGTTCACTTGAGCATGTGATGCAGAGCTGCAGATTCTCTTACTGCAGACTCTCTGCCCGCTGATCCGATGTTTGAATCATTAACCCTTACAGAAGCAGCAGGTCTCAACCTTATATTTATTTATAAGCCATACAGAGTTTTGGTTTATAAATATAAGGTTGAGACCTGCTACTTTTGTAAGGCTTAATTTAGGTGCAGTTAGGGGTATCTTTGAATGCCTGGTACACACTGTGAGAAAAGAAAAGCACTTCACGAAATTGGAGTCACCCACCTAAATGGACATACAAAGGTTATTCACGAAAGTGAAGTGTTAATTCTTTAAAAACCCAAAATGCACAGAAATTAAGGATATAAACAATTTACCATCTCACTGATTTAATTCAACACATTTATTTCTGTCACAACTGTTAAAAGTACAAGTCTAAGAATAAGAAACATTTATTATTTTAACAACAAAACGAACCCAGCCAGTACACAACACAGACTGCAGTTAGGACCGCATTACGCCATTCTTTACAGCTATGGCATCGCTCACTTCATATACACATAACCGCTCTCTGCTTCCGAGCACAATATAAGATTATCATCAACTCTCGGTAACCATTTTTAAGGCGTGACTCGTGCATTTACACTAAATCTAAAGCAAAGGCACCATTATTTAGTGTGTGGCACAACTTTTATTTATTTTTGCCTTAAAAAATTTAAGCCGCTTTTCTTCAGACTTTCTATGCGCGTCTTTTATAATCAATACGGTCCCCAGTTCTGTAGTATAAGTTAGTTACACTGCGATGTGAATAACAGACTTTAGAAGTTAAAAACTCCCCAAAACGAATAAACACGCCCTGTTACATACGTCACGAACAGGGTCTTCTATTTGAATCATTGTACTGTTAGCTAACTCGTTTGCAATGAATCAGTCTCTTAACAGTACACTGAGTCGTTTGCAAACGAGTTAGCTAACAGTACACTGATTCAACAACACTGGTAATATGATCCTAGAGTGAGATTCTGCTGTGTGATTCATTAAAGGAGGAGTTAGCAGAGCAGAACTCACTCTAGGATCATATTACCAGTGCTGCTGATGACTCAGGAACTGAACTGTTTCAAACGAATCAGTTCAGTCTGGTGAACTGATTCATGCAGTTCAGTGAAAAGATCCAGTTCAAATGAACGATTCGTTCATGAACCGGACATCACTACTTCCCTGAAGGAGTCCTCTGGCTTATAGGACCTCTATAGAGGGTTTTGTTCCTGCAAAAATCGTTTTTAAAGGCAGGTAGGAGCCACAGCACAGCTGTGGCAGTGTGTTTGACTGTTTGTTAACAGGTTTAATGTTTTTCTAATTTTTTTTTGGGCCTGAGGGGTAAATCATCCATTTGCAAGTGGGTGCAATGCTGCCTTAGTCCCTTATACACACTGTAAAAATTTTGTAGAGTTTACTACTTTTTTTTCACTGTTTTGCAGTTTATGTGGTAGTTTTTTTCTCTTAAAGGCACAGTACCATTTTTTATTATTGCTTTTTTCACATTTATTAAAGTGTTTTCCAAGCTTGCTGGTCTCATTACTAGTCTGTTAAACATGTCTGACATAGAGGAAACTCCTTGTTCATTATGTTTAGAAGCCATTGTGGAACCCTCTCTTAGAATGTGTACCAAATGCACTGACCTATCAATAAGTTTTAAAGATTTATCACCTGAGGTTTCTGAGACTGACTAAAGGGAGGTTATGCCATCTAGCTCTCCCCACCTGCTCAAGGGATGCCAAGTACATCTAGCGCGTCCAATGCGTTTACTTTACAAGACATGGTGGCAGTTATGAATCATACCCTCACAGAGGTATTGTCCAAACTGCCAGGGTTACAAGGAAAGCGAGACAGCTCTGGGGCTAGAACAAATACAGAGCTCTCTGACGCTTTATTAGCTATGTCTGATATACCCTCACAATGTACAGAAGCCGAAGCAGGAGAGCTTCTCTCTGTGGGTGACATTTCTGATTCAGGGAAGGCGTTACTTCAGTCTGACTCTGAAATGACAGCATTTAAATTTAAGCTTGAACACCTCCGCGTGTTGCTCAGGGAGGTTTTAGCGACTCTGGATGACTGTGACACCATTGTAGTCCCAGAGAAATTGTGTAAAATGGACAAATACTTTGCAGGGCTTGTTTACACTGATGTTTTTCCAATCCCTAAGAGGTTTTCAGAAATTATTACTAAGGAATGGGATAGACCAGGTGTGCCGTTCTCTGCCCCTCCTGCTTTTAAGAAAATGTTTCCTATAGATGCTGCTACACGGGACTTGTGGCAGACGGTCCCTAAGGTGGAGGGAGCAATCTCTACCCTAGCTAAGCGTACAACTATTCCTGTTGAGGACAGTTGTGCTTTCCTAGATCCTATGGATAAGAAATTAGAGGGTTTCCTTAAGAAAATCTTTATACAACAAGGTTTTATTCTCCAGCCTCTTGCATGCATTGCCCCAGTCACTGCTGCAGCTGCTTTCTGGTTCGAGTCTCTGGAGGAGGCTTTACAGGTAGAGACCCCGTTGGATGATATCCTTGACAGGCTTAAAGCTCTTAAGTTAGCCAATTCATTTATTTCTGACGCCGTTTTTCATTTAACCAAGCTAACGGCTAAAAATTCAGGTTTTGCCATTCAGGCACGTAGGGCGCTATGGCTTAAATCCTGGTCAGCTGATGTCACTTCAAAGTCTAAACTTCTCAATATCCCCTTCAAAGGGCAGACCCTATTTGGGCCTGGACTGAAGGAGATAATTTCTGATATTACTGGAGGAAAAGGCCACACCCTTCCCCAGGATAGGTCCAACAAGTTAAGGACCAAACAGACTAATTTTCGTTCCTTTCAAAACTTCAAGAGTGGCGCAGCTTCATCTTCCTCTTCTACAAAACAAGAGGGAAATTTTGCCCAGTCCAAGCCAGTCTGGAGACCTAACCAGGCTTGGAACAAGGGGAAACAGGCCAAAAAGCCTGCTGCTGCCTCTAAGACAGCATGAAGGAGTAGCCCCCGATCCGGGACCAGATCTAGTGGGGGGCAGACTTTCTCTCTTTGCCCAGGCTTGGGCAAGAGATGTCCAGGATCCCAGGGCTCTGGAGAATGTTTCCCAGGGATATCTTCTGGATTTCAAAGCTTCATCTCTAACAATTATCTGCAAACCAGATAAAGAGAGAGGCATTCTTACATTGCGTTCAAGACCTACTAGTTATGGGAGTGATCCACCCAGTTCCAAAGGAGAAACAGGGGCAGGGCTTCTATTCAAATCTGTTTATAGTTCCCAAGAAAGAAGGAACTTTCAGACCAATCTTGGATCTCAAGATCCTAAACAAATTTCTCAGGGTACCATCCTTCAAGATGGAGACTATTCGAACCATCCTACCTATGATCCAGGAGGGTCAATATATGACTACCGTGGATTTAAAGGATGCTTATCTACATATTCCGATACACAGGGATCATCATCAGTTTCTCAGTTTCGCCTTCCTAGACAGGCATTACCAGTTTGTGGCTCTTCCCTTCGGGTTAGCCACGGCACCAAGAATCTTTACGAAGGTTCTAGGGTCCCTTCTGGTGGTTCTAAGACCGCGGGGTATAGCAGTAGCCCCTTACCTAGACGACATCCTGATACAGGCGTCAACTTTTCAAATCGCCAGGTCCCATACGGACATTGTTCTGGCATTCCTAAGGTCTCACGGGTGGAAGGTGAACGAAGGAAAGAGTTCTCTCTCACCTCTCACAAGAGTTTCCTTCCTAGGAACTCTGATAGATTCAGTAGAAATGAAGATTTATCTGACAGAGGTCAGGTTGTCAAAACTTCTAACTTCCTGCCGTGCTCTTTATTCCATTTCTCGTCCATCAGTGGCTCAGTGTATGGAGGTAATCGGTAGCAGCAATGGACATAGTTCCGTTTGCCCGCCTACATCTCAGACCACTGCAACTTTGCATGCTCAATCAGTGGAATGGGGATTACACAGATTTGTCCCCTCTACTAAATCTGGATCAAGAGACCAGGGATTCTCTTCTCTGGTGGCTATCTCGGGTCCATCTGTACAAGGGAATTAGTTTCCGCAGGCCAGAATGGACTATAGTAACGACAGATGCCAGCCTTCTGGGCTGGGGTGCAGTCTGGAACTCCCTGAAGGCTCAGGGTTCGTGGACTCAGGAGGAGGCCCTCCTTCCGATAAACATTCTGGAACTAAGAGCGATATTCAATGCTCTTCAGGCTTGGCCTCAGCTAGCTGCGGTCAGGTTCATCAGATTTCAGTCGGACAACATCACGACTGTAGCCTATATCAACCATCAGGGGGGAACAAGGAGCCCCCTGACAATGTTGGAGGTTTCAAAGATAATTCTATGGGCAGAGGTTCACTCTTGCCATCTCTCAGCTATCCATATCCCAGGAGTAGAGAACTGGGAGGCGGATTTTCTAAGTCGGCAGACTTTTCATCCGGGGGAGTGGGAGCTCCATCCGGAGGTATTTGCCCAGTTGATCCAACTTTGGGGCAAACCAGAACTGGATCTCATGGCGTCTCGTCAGAACGCCAAGCTTCCTTGTTACGGGTCCAGGTCAAGGGATCCCTAGGCAGCGCTGATAGATGCTCTAGCAGCGCCCTGGTCCTTCAGCCTGGCTTATGTGTTTCCACCGTTTCCTCTGCTCCCTCGTATGATTGCCAAGATCAAGCAGGAGAGAGCTTCGGTGATCTTGATAGCCCCTGCGTGGCCATGCAGGACTTGGTATACAGATCTGGTGGACATGTCATCCTTTCCTCCATGGACTCTGCCGCTAAGGCAGGACCTACTACTTCAAAGTCCCTTCAAACATCCAAATCTAATTTCTCTACGTCTGACTGCTTGGAGATTGAACGCTTGATTCTATCAAAGCGTGGTTTTTCCGAATCGGTCATTGATACCTTAATTCAGGCTCGAAAGCCTGTCACCAGGAAAATCTATCATAAGATATGGTGTAAATATCTTCATTGGTGTGAATCCAAGGGTTACTCATGGAGTAAGGTCAGGATTCCTAGGATATTATCTTTTCTCCAAGAAGGATTGGAGAAGGGTTTGTCAGCTAGTTCCTTAAAGGGACAGATTTCTGCTCTGTCTATTCTTTTGCACAAACGTCTGGCTGAGGTTTTGTCAGGCTTTAGTTAGGATCAAGCCTGTGTTTAAACCTGTTGCTCCGCCATGGAGTTTAAATTTAGTTCTTAAAGTTCTTTAAGGGGTTCCGTTTGAACCTTTGCATTCCATAGATATTAAGCTTTTATCTTGGAAAGTTCTGTTTTTAGTAGCTATCTCCTCGGCTCAAAGAGTTTCGGAGTTATCTGCTTTACAATGTGATTCCCCTTATCTGATTTCCATGCAGATAAGGTAGTGTTACGTACCAAACCTGGGTTTCTTCGTAAGGTGGTATCTAATAAGAATATCAATCAGGAGATTGTTGTTCCTTCACTATGTCCTAATCCTTCTTCAAAGAAGGAATGTCTATTACACAATCTTGATGTGGTTCATGCTTTAAAGCTTTATTTACAAGCTATGAAGGATTTTCGTCAAACATCTGCTTTGTTTGTTGTCTACTCTGGACAGAGGAGAGGCCAAAAGGCTTCGGCAACTTCTCTTTCTTTTTGGCTAAGAAGTATAATACGCTTAGCTTATGAGACTGCTGGCCAGCAGCCTCCTGAAAGAATTACAGCTCATTCTACTAGAGCAGTAGTTTCCACATGGGCTTTTAAACATGAGGCCTCTGTTGAACAGATTTGTAAGGCGGCGACTTGGTCTTCGCTTCATACCTTTTCTAAATTCTATAAATTTGATACTTTTGCTTCTTTGGAGGCTATTTTTGGGAGAAAGGTCTAACAAGCAGTGGTGCCTTCCGTTTAAGTTCCTGCCTTGTCCCTCCCTTCATCCGTGTCCTAAAGCTTTGGTATTGGTATCCCACAAGTAATGGATGAACCCGTGGACTGGATACACCTTTACAAGAGAAAACAAAATTTATGCTTACCTGATAAATTTATTTCTCTTGTGGTGTATCCAGTCCACGGCCCGCCCTGTCATTTTAAGGCAGGTGTTTTTTATTTTTAAACTACAGTCACCACTGCACCCTATAGTTTCTCCTTTTTTTCTTGCTTGTCTTCGGTCGAATGACTGGGGGTGGCAGTTAGGGGAGGAGTTATATAGACAGCTCTGCTGTGGGTGTCCTCTTGCAGCTTCCTGTTGGGAAGGAGAATATCCCACAAGTAATGTATGAACCCGTGGACTGGATACACCACAAGAGAAATAAATTTATCAGGTAAGCATAAATTTCGGTTTTTTTTTTTTAAATCTACACTACTGTTACACCAGATATGAGTGGTGGCACTGGGCAAGTGGGCACAGTATACGCTGTGAGCCTGACACACACGCTGGCAGGCAACTGCAATTAGATTACACGGGGGGAAAAAAAAAAGCAGCCCTAAGAAGGGCTTTTTGGGGTGCTGTCCTTACAGCAGAGATCAGATGAGTCCTTCAGGACTGTAGTGGACACTGAATACACTAGCCTAGCTATAGATTTCCCTACTAAATCAGCAGCAGCTACACTGTCCCTCCTCTCACTAACAATGCAGCTTCGAATGAATCTAAAATGGATGCTGTCCAGGAGGTAGGAGGGTCTGGGAGGGAGGGTCTGCTGCTGATTGGCTGGAATGTGCCTGCTAACTGTGAGGTACAGGGTCAAAGTATTACTCAATGATGACGAATAGGGGCGGATCGAACATTGCATGTGTTCGCCCACCGCGGCGAACACGAACATGCTATGTTCACCGGGAACTATTTGCCGGCGAACAATTCGCAACATCACTACTGGTAAATAAAAAAAATGTGAAACAGCTGAAACCCCTAATGTGTGAGTGATATTCGAATATAGAGAGCTGACATCACATGTAATCCAAAGTACATTTCTGCCAATGGTGGAAACTTCACTGATAAGTTGTATAAGATGAGTGCTGTGTCTGATGTAAGATGGTAAAAGGAAACAAATTTTTGTAAAACCTGGTCTATTTAACATGACAAGTTGTATGTTAAATTGCCAATACCCGCAATGATGGGGCAGCCTGGTCGATTTTGGGCATTTTTATGGATTTTTGGTAAATGGTAGTAATGAGCTGTACTTGGGTTTGATATTTTGAGAAATTCTTTTTCACTTTTATTCAATATCCCTAGAGTTGCACCCTTTTCAATGATCATTTTTATTTTCTTTAAATTTTTTATTTGCAAAATACTTCTGTAATGTCAATTTGCATGTAAAGTTGTTTAGATCTACAAATAAGTCAAATAGTTTGTGTAAATTTGTGGGGCAATAGGAAAGGCCCTGTTTGAGGACTCTTTTCTCTTCAATCGAGAGGCAATGTGATAACAAATTGAATATTCCTTGGTCTAGTCTGGATAGTTTCTCTTTCTTGGCGGCAAGGGATCGGCCTCTAGAGCCTCGTTTTCTAGATGGTGGGGTCTTTTTCCCGATCTCATCACAGGCACTTCTATTCTTAAACTCGTGCCCATCCCTAAAAAAGGTGAGGAATTTGTATCACAAACAACTTTCTGGTCTATCTTTTGATCATTTGGTCTGAGTTCCAAAGGACTGAATCTATTTGTATGTGTTAACTGTTCATAGTTTTGATGTTGTTGGTAGGTCTTTTCTTTGTTGTGTTGTGGGTTATGGTTGACGGGAGGGTGGGTATTAGGATAGTTATGATTGGGTCTACAATTCGAGAACTGGGGGCTGTTCCCATATGTGTGTTGCCTATTATGGACTCTCCATGGATGTCCATCACTGTGATGGAATTGTGATCCATAATTATGTTGTTGTGTCTGAAATTATTGATATGATGCTGGTGTATTTGTATATGTATGGTTTGTTGACTGCTTGTGTGATTGATGATTCCTGAAATAATTTTCATGATTAGATGATCCATCTGACCAACGTGTTGTGCCAAGGTGTATGATGATTATTGTGAGTGTTGTGTTGGTTTCTGTCTGACCAATTTGTTATGTGACCCTCTTCACGTGAGAGGTATCTATTCCCCTGGTGGCTTGTGGTATTGTTGGAGTTGGAAGACGTCCCCGACATTGATGAAGGTGACGCCGCCTGGATGAAGTCTTCTCAGTGCCTGTATGAAGATGGATGTCCAGACTTCAGGAACAGTGAGTAGATTTTATGGGGTTAGTGTTTTTCATTTTTTTGGGTGTTTTTTTTTTTCAGGGCAGAAAAAGAGCTGAATGTCCCTACAAATGCCCCTTTAGGGGCAATGGGTAGCTTAGGATTTTTTAGAGTTAGGTTTTTTATTTTAGGGGGTTGGTTGGATGGGGGGGTAATTTTTTTATGTAAAAGAGACCCTTTTAAGGGCTATCGGTAGTTTATTGCAGGTTAGGGGGTGTTTTTATTTTGGGGGGCTTTTTTATTTTTAAAGGGTTATTAGGTGTAATTGTTTTTATTTTTGATAATTTTGTTTATTATTTTTTGTAAGCTTCAAAAAAAATATTTTTCTTAATTTAGTGTATATTATTTTTTGTAATTTTAGATTATTTTTTATTTTTTTTATTTTTAAATCTTTTTTATTATGAACAAGATAAATATACAATCACATAAAATAAGTACAACATTTCTTATGCAGGCTTAAATGTTTCTAATATACAGGTGTAATGCTCATTTGGGCTAACACTCTCTATAAAAGACCTATTAATATTTATACCTGACAAAACCCACAACAAAATAAAACAAAAGAAAAAGGGAGGGGGAGGAGGAGGTGGGAGGGAAGGAGGGGGGGCAGGGAGGGAAGGAGGGGGGGAGAGGGAGGGAAGGAGGGGGGGAGAGGGAGGGGAATCCTATCCCTCTCACCTCTCTCCCCCGTTATACCTTAGAATCTCATATATCTATATTTGATTTGTATGTTTAAATTCTTCCCAGTGGAAACGTATCATCTGAAAGACCTCTACTCTCTTAGATCTTAGATAAGCGTATTCTTCTAACATTAATAATTCATCAATTCTTGAAAATATCATTTCCCTATCAGGAACATTTGTTTTTTTCCAATTTCTGGCTAATAAGGATTTTATTCCATTTAGTACAAACATTATAAGTTTAGCTCTTATTTTACAAATACCTTTAATGGGTTTATTTAACCTCTTAAGGACATATGACGGCATTTTTCCGTCATAAAACAATTGAGCAAACTGAAAGCTGTGTCCTTAAAGGGTTAATAAGGCTCTGTATGTATCCAATTGTAAATCTTCCTTCCCACTTATCTGCTGAATGCATCTGGAGATTACTCCCCATGCGTTTTTTACCCTGGGACAGTCCCACCATATATGTTGCATGTTACCTATCCTTCTGCAGCCTCTCCAGCATTGATTAGAGGCATTAGGATAGATACTATGTAATCTAGCTGGAGTTAAATACCATCTAGTAAGTATTTTATAATTTAGTTCTTGAATATTAGAAGAGGAAGAAGATCTGGCTACATTTGCAAACATGGACAGCCATTCTGAGTCCTCTATTTGTAGCCGTGTCTCGTTTTCCCATTTTTGTATATATCTATGTTTTATAAATTCATCTGATGTATTAAGAAGTTTGTAACTGAATGATATAGTACTTTTTATAGGGGTTTCATTATAACATATTTTTTCAAAAATGGTTAATTGCCGAGTTAATTTAGCTTTTTCTGGATGGTATTCCAGGAAATTATATATTTGTAAATATTTTAACCATTTGCCATAAGTTCCTTCAGTAAGGTTCATTAAATCCTGTTGGGGTTTAAGCCTCCCATTATCTATAAAATGAATTAGTGGTATAGTTTGATATGTTTTTTGTTGACTGTAATATCTAGGGATATGCCCCCCTTGGAATTCAGCATTTTTTGTGATCGGAAGTAGAGGTGAAGGAATAGTTGAGATGTTAGGAAACTCTGTTATAATTTTTTCCCAATTTTTGTAAATATGCTTAATCATTGAGAACTGCATGATGTTTGAAGGCCTTCCTTTTATTGGGGTCCATATTAGTTTGTTTATTAATTGTTGGGGCATTAGATTGTTTTCTAACTGAACCCATGCTTTATTCTTATAATTAATATGCCAATCTAATATCCTTTGTAATGTTATTGCTCTATAGTAATTTTTAATATTTGGAACTCCTAACCCTCCTTTTTTCCTTACCATATAGATAATAGAAGCTTTAATTCTAGGTTTAGTTTGTTTCCAGATAAAGGAATTAATAATTTTCTGGAGATTAATGCAATATGTATAGGGGATATTAATGGGAATTGTCTGAAATACATAGAGAATACGTGGAAGAATGTTCATTTTTACAGTATGTACCCGCCCTAACCATGGTAACATTTTCGACCTCCATATTCTAAGATCTGTTTGAAGGTTAGTCAATAACTTAGAGTAATTCTCAGAAAAAAGCTGTACATCATCTACTGATAATTGTATTCCCAGATATTTTAGGGAGGTTTCTGTCCAGATGAATGAGCTACATGCTTTACATTCGCGATAGTCCCTAGGTGTAATCGAAAACTTAATCGCTTCCGACTTATTCTTGTTAATATTTCCCAAATTCCTGCCAGATAGATTCTAAGTTTTGAATGGACCTTACGGGGTCCGTTATTGTTAACAGAACGTCATCTGCGTACAATGAGATCTTATATTCTTGTTTCCCTATTTTTATACCTTTAATATTTAAATCAGAACGAATTTTAGCCGCTAATATTTCCATGGAGATGACAAATAACAAGGGGGACATGGGACAACCCTGTCTCGTGCCATTAGAGATCTTAAATGGTTCAGAGAGCACCCCATTAACTTTCACTTTAGCAGACAGTGATGTGTACAGATGGAAAATACGTTGTATAATTTTTTCCCCAAAACCAAATTTTTTAAGTGTTAGTTGTAGAAAGGACCAGTCAAGCCGGTTGAAAGCCTTTTCAGCATCTAATGAGAGTGTAACCAAAGGTATCTTATATATTTTGGCATATTTTATTATATTTAATGCTTTAATAGTGTAGTCTCTTGCTTCTCTTCTCGGCACAAATCCTACTTGGTCAATATTTATAATTTCAGGTAATATTTTATTTATTCTATCAGATATAAGTTTAGCATATATTTTTACGTCGTTATTCAATAGTGAGATTGGTCTATAACTAGCTGGTGCTTTGGGATCTTTACCTAGTTTCAGTAATACTATTATCTTAGCTTCTAGCATTTCTTTTGCAAAGAGGGATTCTGTACCTAGGGAATTGAAGTAAAGCAAAAGTTTAGGGGCTAGAATCTCAGAAAAAGTTTTGTAATAGTTTGAGCTAAATCCGTCTGGCCCTGGACTTTTCCCTATAGCAATTTTTTTGATGGTCTGTATAATCTCCTGTAGGGAAAAGGGTTTGTCTAACATTTTTTGGGGGGTTTCCGAGATAGTAGGTACATTTGTTTCATTAATGTAGTTAGCTTTATCTATTAAAAAAATGTTAGATTTATTTTGTGTATCCAGATTGTATAATTGTTGATAATATCCCTGAAATTCATTAGCAATGTCCTGGCTCCCTATCTTATGGTTACCTAACCCATCTATTATTTTTTAAGTTTTAAGGCTCTACGTTGTGCTCCCTTATCCAAGAAAAAGTTGAGCTTTTCCCGCGCTTCCTTAAGGGAGATCGTGAGTTGTCTATTATAAGGGTCTCTTTTGTGTTTATGTTCTGCCTTGGAAAGTGATTCCATAAGGTGTGCATATTTTTCTCTTACTTGTCTATTTATTCTAGATTTATGTTTGATAAATTCTCCCCTTATTACCGCCTTGTGCGCTACCCACCATGTACTAGGAGAAGTATCCTCCATAACATTGGTACAGAAATAGGTTTCAATAGATTTTGATATAGATTGTCTTATTTGAAGATCCTTTAGAAGGTTGTCATCTAACCGCCATTGATATGGTATTATTGGTTTTTGAGGCCAGCTTAATTCCAGAGAAATAAGAGAATGATCCGACCACGAAATATTATGTATTTTGGCGTCTTGGACTAAAGTATAACTGTTTTGATCTATTAAAAAATAATCAATACGTGAATATGATTTTTGAGGTGATGAGAAAAAAGTGAAATCTCTAATAGCAGGGTGGAGTGTCCTCCAAACATCTATTAGAGACAGGGAAAGAAGATTTGTCTTAACTGATTTAATAATATCTTTAGAAATATTACTTTTAGATTTAGAACAGTCCTCTGTTGGTTCCATTGGAATATTAAAATCTCCCCCTATAATTAAGGTACCCTTTTGCATATCTAATATTTGATTACAGATTTTTAAAAAAAATGCTTTCTGACCTCTATTTGGAGCATAAATATTAACTAATGTGACTGGTCTATTATACAATAATCCTACTAAGCAAATAAATATACCTTCTTCATCCTTATCCATTTGGATAAGTTGAAAGGGTATTTCTCTATGAATCAATATACAAACTCAATTTTTCTTTAAATTATTAAAACTCTGATATATAGTTGGGAAATGATTATTTGTGAATTTGGGTTCTTTATTTTTAATGAAGTGAGATTCTTGCCTTAAAATAATATCACCTCTTTCTTTATAAAAGCTATGTAATGCCTTATTGCGTTTCTGTGGGATGTTAAGACCCTTTGCGTTTTGAGATAATAAACATATCTTTCTTTTATTCGTCTTCATTTTTTAAGGAAAGTGAATTTCTCGAAAGGTATATGAGAGAGATATATGGGGGAGGTTGAGGAAGGGAGACAGGGAGAGAAAACCCCCCCAAAAAAACCCACACATAACCCACCTATAACATTGAATTGGGGAAAATTAAACCGACAGATGGTTCTCCTCTTGTGGCAACTATTCTACAGTGCTGCGAGAATTATCATTATTTAAATATTCTATGTCCCCTAGGTCCCCCTAGAATAACCAAACCCCTCTTCCCCAATAATTTACATTTTTCTCCCCCACATCTGGTAAGGGATTAAAAATATTACAGATTTAGATACAATATATTTCTCCCGTGTATTAATTAAAAAATCCCTAAGACATATGTAAAAAAAACATTAAAAAAACGATACAAAGTACATTATTGTACTTCTAAACAGAAAAAAAAAAAAAGAAAACAATACAAAGTACATTATTATACTTAAAAAAAAGGGGGGGTAAGTTCCCCCAAATGGATATTCCAAGTGCAAATACTTAACGTAACTCCTAAATATTGAATATAAAAATATAATCCAATTAACAGAGTTACCGTGCACAATCCATAGATATTCCCCTATGGGGGCGAGAGAAAAAAAAATTGTTATGGGGGGAGGGGAAAAAAAAAACTATTGAGGTTGTGAATTATTTTAAGTGTAAATATCCTGTGTGGATCCTAAGTGTCAGTTATAATTATCAATCCATGTGACAAATATTACCAATTAAATTTCATAATTTATACATCTATACTAAAAATTGCGAATGATCCAAACGTGAATGCCCTGTGTGAAAAAAAAATTATATATATAAAAGGGGGGATAATAAGAGAGGCTATTCAAGTATTATTATTAGAGATTGTCTCTTCTAAGATAATAGTCTTTTCTTGCTGTTTTCTGCTGTAAGGGACTTTAGTCCATTGTTGACCCTTTGCTCCCTGTGGGGCTATTATACTTTGTGAAAAGTCACTCCTCTCTCTCTCTTGATTGATTGATATATCCGATTCAGGGGTACTGATGTCTAAGGTGGCACAAAATGTTTTAAGATCTTTCAGGGAGTGTAGAGTAGCTGTCTTCCCATTTAATGTAGCTTTTAAATCAAAAGGAAAACCCAATATATATGGGATCTTTAGTCTGTTGAGGTACAAAGTAAGGAATCTAAGTTCTTTTCTTTTTTGTAATGTCCTTGGGCATATATCTGTGAAGATCTGGATATGCTGTCCTTCAAACATAATATTTTGTTGTTGTCTCGCAGCTTGGGTTATAGCTTCTTTATCTTTAAAATGTGCAAATTTAATGATTACATCTCTGGGGGGTCTCCTTTATTTGCCTAGGTTTTAAGGCTCTGTGGCACCTTTCCAATGTCTTAGCTGAGTATGTTTCATCTCCAGTTAATGTAGCAAAAAATTGTAATAGATATTGCTCAAGGTTTGCTGATAGTATATCCTCTGAGATCCCACTTATCCTTAAGTTTGACCTCCTTTGCCTGTTCTCCATGTCCTCTATCTGATTTTGTAGAGTTATTAGGGCCTCTCCTTGCTGACGGATTTGTTGTAACGTAGTGTCTGTGTGTTTAGTCAATATTTCATTATCTTCTTCTAATTGTGCCACCCTATTCTATCCTACCATTTTTCCTACCTTAATTCCGATTGGCTGATAGGATTCTATCAGCCAATCAGAATTCAAGGGACGCCATCTTGAATGACATAATTTAAAGGACCAGTCATTCAGTCGTCGGCCGTCGGATGAAGAGGATGCTACGCGTCGGATGTCTTGAAGATGGACCCGCTCCGCTCTGGAAGGATGAAGATAGAAGATGCCGCCTGGATGAAGCCTTCTGCCGGTCTGGATGTCCTCTTCTGGCCGGATAGGATGAAGACTTCGGACCCTCGGTAGGACCACTTGTGTCCGGCTGGGTGAAGACGGCTCAAGGTAGGGTGATCTTCAAGGGGGTAGTGTTAGGTTTTTTTAAGGGGGGATTGGGTGGGTTATAGAGTAGGGTTGGGTGTGTGGGTGGTGGGTTTCAATGTTGGGGGGTATTGTTTTTTTTTTTACAGGTGAAAGAACTGATTACTTTGGGGCAATGCCCCGCAAAAGGCCCTTTTAAGGGCTATTTGTAATATAGTATAGGGTAGGGAATTTTATTATTTTGGGGGGCTTTTTTATTTTATTAGGGGGATTAGATTAGGTGTAATTAGTTTAAAATTCTTGTAATTCTTTTTTTTCTGTAATTTAGTGGGTTTTTTTCCGTAATTTAGTTAATTTAATTTAATTGTAATTAATTGAAGGTAGTTTATGTAATTAGTTTAATTATAGTGTAGTGTTAGGTGTAATTGTAACTTAGGTTAGGGTTTATTTTACAAGTAATTTTATACTTATTTTAGCTAGGTAGTTATTAAATAGTTAATAACTATTTAATAACTATTGTACCTAGTTAAAATAAATACAAACTTGCCTGTAAAATAAAAATAAACCCTAAGCTAGCTACAATGTAACTATCAGTTATATTGTAGCTAGCTTAGGGTTTATTTTATCGGTAAGTATTTAGTTTTAAATAGGATTAATTTATTTAATTATGTTAAATTTATTTTGTTTAATTTAAATTATATTTAAGTTATGGGGGGTTAGACCTAGGATTAGACTTAGGTTTAGGGGTTAATAAATTTAATATAGTAGCAGCGACGTTGGGGTCGGAAGATTAGGGGTTAATAAATTTAATATAGTTGCTGCGATGTTTGGGGGGGCAGATTAGGTGTTAATAAATATAATGTAGGTGTCGGCGATGTTGGGGGCAGTAGATTAGGGGTTCATAAATATAATGTAGGTGGCGGCTGTGTCTGGAGCGGCAGATTAGGGGTTAATAATATAATGTAGGTGTCAGCGATAGCGGGGGCGGCAGATTAGGGTTTAATAAGTGTAAGATTAGGGGTGTTTAGACTCGGGGTTCATGTTAGGGTATTAGGTGCAGAAATAACTTTTATTTCCCCATAGGAAACAATGGGGCTGCGTTAGGAGCTGGACGCTGCTTTTTTTTCAGCCAGCTCAGCCCCATTGTTTCCTATGGGGAAATCGTGCACAAGCACGTTTTGCCATCTTACCGCTACCGTAAGCAAAGCTGGTATTGAGGTGAGATGTGGAGCTAAATTTTGCTCAACGCTCACTTTTCTGAGGCTAACGCCGGCTTGCAGAAAATTCGTAATACCAGCATTGGCTTAAGTGAGCGGTAAGAAAAAAAAGGAGCGTTAGCACCGTACAGCCTTACCGACAAAAACTCGTAATCTAGCCAATTGTCTTCTTGCAGGAGACCCACTGGATTAGGTCTCCAGGCATCCCCTATTCCTTTAAGCGCTTTTCCACTAGACTGGAGGCCTCGCATTCTTCCAAATCCAAAGGAGTAGCTATACTAATTAAAGATGATCTACAGGTAGAGATTTTGCATGTTGAGACTGACCCAGAGGCCAGATATATTATTGTTATTTGCAAACTAAATGATCACAAATATACGCTTGCAAACCTATATGCCCCAAATACCCTTCTTAAAATGTACACTCAAGCTTATAGCTAAAATCAAACAGGGAACCCTTATTATCAGAAGTGACTTTAATCTGCTATGGGACCCCCTAATGGATAGAAAAGGGGTCTTAAAACCCAGTTCTGATCGCTCAGTCAGCTCCTTAGCATGTGCTTTTAGATTTTTAGCATGTGCTTTTAGATTCACATGAGCACAAAATGTTCTCAAGGATTTATTATATATTTGTAGAACCTTGGACACTAAATGAGATCTGCAGCTCTAAAATAGAGTTAACACCCTTTTCTGATCAAAACCCTATAATCATTACATTTTCACCCCCCCCCCAATTGACTTCAAATAGAAAATGGAGGTACGCTGAATCCTGACAAATCCTAACACCCTGAAACAGGTAAAAAAATAGTTGCTTGAGTTTATACAGTTTAACGATAAGGTACACGTCGATGTACAGTATATTTGGGCTTCCCTGAAAGCTTTTATCAGAGGCTCCTTAATTAAGAAGTCAACCTGCATTAAGAGCGAACAGGGCAAGTCGGTGGCTGAACTAACCTACTTATACAGAAAACAGATTACTCTCCTAAGTCAAATCTGACTTTACAAGGTGCTATACAGTTAGAACTATCAAGAAGGAACTTAATAGACTCGAACTAGGCTGAACTAACCTACTTATACAGAAAACAGATTACTCTCCTAAAGTCAAATCCGACTTTACAAGGTGCGATACAGTTAGAGACTATCAAGAAGGAACTTAATAGACTCAAACTAGTTCAAAAAACCCTTCACAAGCTTAAGTGAACTTACTACTACCATAGCAATAAGGCTAATAGCTTATTAGCATCTAAGCTCAGACTCCGACAGGCACTATTGCCTCAATTCTATATGAAGATAAATTGGCAGTCTCCCCTGGAGATATAGGAGAGTCATTTATATCAAACTTTACAGTTTGGGTAGAGATGATTCTCTTGAGATTTCCTCCGTTAAGGAGATACATGACCTTTTGAAGTCCTTAGGTCTTCCGGTAATAGAGCAGCTGCGTATTCCAATTTCTATAGAGGAACTGAAAACCACTATTTCACAAGTAAAGAGAGATAAAGCTCCAGGTCCTGATGGATACACAGGACAATTCTACAAAACATTTAGCAAGATCTTATGCCCCATACTACTAAGACTTTTTAACACATTTATGAATACGGATCCTGTTTTAGAGAATTTCTTGAGGTGGACATAACTACTATATTGAAACCTGGCAAAGACTCTCAACTATGTCAGAGCTACAGGTCCATTTCGCTGATTAATTCAGATATCAAACTATGCTCCAAAATTTTAGCCAATCGTCTTTCCGTAGTCTTAAATAAATCATTCATACCGACCAAGTTGGGTTAATCCCGGGTAGAGAGGGACCTGACAATACACGCAGACTCTTCACTATCCCTTATGAAGCAAAGAGAAAGGGGGTTCCCCTCCTGGCCCTAGATGCGGAGAAGGCATTTGACAGGGTCAGGTTGGACTACCTCTGGGAAGTTCTAGAGATATTTGGCATTCCCCCCATTTTATTAAAGCAACTAAGGCCCTGTATTAGGGTCCCTCAGCCAGAGTTGGTGGAATAGGCTTTATGTCGACCTACTTTGACATCCTAAATGGCACCAGGCAGGGCTGCCCCCTTTCCCTCACTGCTTTTTGCAATGTCTATCGAACCTTTAGCCCAATTAATTTGACTTAATCCTGGCATTTTAGTTATAGATTTTGGTGGTACACATCATAAGATCGCTTTGTTCGCGGATGATGTGACATTACTACTTACCTCACCTACTACCTCAATGCCAGCAGTTTTTAAATGTCTAGAACAGTTTGCGCGCTGTAGCTTCTACAAACTAAACTACACGAAAACGGAAGTGCTATATATAAATATCCCAACATAGAGTCGTTGCAAAGAAAATTTCCTTTTCAATGGTCCCCAACCTCTATTAAACATTTAGGCATACACCTATGCCCAGACTTTAGTATAATAATAGCAAGAAATGTATCTGACTGCATACCAGAGTTTAGAAAGCTCTTGGAAAGCTGGGAGTTTTAGGGAGTTTTCTTGGACGGGCAGAATTGCAGCAGTTAAAATGTCACTGCTCCCAAAGCTCACATATCTTTTCAGATGTATAACCTTGACGGTCCCAAGACCGATAAATAAACTTCAAAGTCGTATATCAAAATATATCTGTAAAGGCGGGAGACCTAGAGTTGCTACTTCAGTAATCCAACAGCCTATACATAGAGGTGGATTGGTGTATCCGAGTATATTAAACTATCACGACGCTGCTCGGTTGGCCCACATTATGGGCTGGAGCATAGAAAATTTAAGATTTCGATGGCAAGAAGTCGAACAGTCATTTCTTCCCAAAGGATTACTCCTTTCCGATCTACTCTGGATATCAATTCATATACGCATGACCCTAAAAATAGAACATCCACTTATTCCCTCCTCACCCGACCAAACACAGTCAATACAGAGCATGGGATACGGAACTTAATGTACACACTGAGATATCAGTATGGCTTGGGAAGCTGACTAGGGCTAAAAAACTGCTGCACAGCGCAACTTTGTGGGAATTATATTACAAATTGACAACACGCTGGCATATGGTACCGGTTACTTTGCACAAGTTCTACCAAACTTCTTCTCCTTTGTGTTGGAGGGATTGTGATAACTTAGGGACACACATCCACATCTGGTGGGAGTGTCCCAAGATCAAAAGTCTTTGGAGGGGTGTTTTTGGAATACTGAGTACTTTAAGGATTCCGGTGCACATTGGTCCAGCTTTGGGTCTCCTGCATCATGGCTTGCCAGATATGACTGAAGCAGAGATCATTTTTACTTCCTATATACATATATATACATATATATATATATATATATATATATATACTATCACTAGAAATTGGAAACAGTCTCTCTCCCCAACCCTGAAAAAAGTAATTACTATTGTTGATCATATAAGAAACATGGAGGAATATGCCTTTCGATCCCTAAACAAAATTGAACTGTATAACGAGATCTGGTGTAAGTGGATTGAACTCAAGCCTTCTTAAAAGTCTAGTTCTGTATCTTCGTCACAGGGTAGGGCTTGCTTTTTTTCCCTTTCCCTTTCTTTCCCTGGAGGTTTGAAGTTAAGTGCTGCTACCAATAGTCTTTTCATTTTTGTTATCCATTACTGTGCATATCAAATAAGAACCGAACTTGTGTTATAGTTTGCATGATGTGGGTCCCCCTTGTAGCCATTGAGCTTTCTCTAAAGTCCATCTGATCCGGAAGGATCTTGCTAATGGCTACTTACGTTCAATTAAATACAATTTTAAAATGAGGATTCCGTTTAGCTGAATGTTAATATGTCTTATACAATGATATTTCTCTTTGCCATATGTATTACTGAAGTGTGAAATAGCATCACTATTGCTTGTCATATTCACATGTGGCTATATTGTAATTTTTGTCACAAGATTCTTTGCATTTGCTATGTTTCTAACAATCCTCAATTAAAGAATTATTTAAAAAAAAAGAGAGGGGGAGAGAGAGAGCAAAAGAGAGGGGGGAGACAGAGAGCAAAAGAGAGGGGGGAGAGTGAGAGAGCAAAAGAGAGGGGGAGAGAGAGTAAAAGAGAGGGGAGAGAGAGAGCAAAAGAGAGGGAGAGAGCAAGGGCAAAAGAGAGGGGGAGAGAGAGAGCACAAGACAGGAGGGAGAGAGATAGAGCAAAAGAGAGGGGGAGAGAGAGAGCAAAAGAGAGGGGGAATGAGAGAGAAAAAGCACAAAGAGATGGGGAGAGAGCAAAATAGAGTAAGAGAGAGCGCAAAAGAGAGGGGGAGAGAGAGCACAAAAGAGAGGGGGCAGAGAAAGCGCAAACGAGAGGGGGGAGAGAGACCACAAAAGAGAGGGGGGAGTGAGAGCAAAAGAGAGGGAGAGAGAGGGAGAGAGAGCACAAAAGAGAGGGAGAGAGAGTGCAAAAGAGAGGGGGGATGGAGCAAAAGAGGGGGGAGAGAGAGCAAAAGAGGGGGGGAGAGTGAGAGCAAAAGAGGGGGAAGAGAGAGAGCAAAAGGGGGAGAGAGAGCAAATTAGCGGGGAGAAAGAGAGCAAAAGTTGGGGGGGAGAGCAAAAGTGGGCGGAGAGAGAGCAAAAGAGAGAGGAGAGAGCGAGTGCAAAAGGCACAGGCTTTAGGACTAGTATATATATATATATATATATATATATATATATATAAATATGTATTTATGAATAAATAGAACATATTCTTCTATGTGAAGAACATTGGAATGTGAAATATTATTTTTTCTTTCCTAAGATATGGAGAGTCCACGACGTCATTCAGTTACTAGTGGGAATATCACTCCTGGCCAGCAGGAGGAGGCAAAGAGCACCACAGCAAAGCTGTTAAGTGTCACTCCCCTACCCATAATCCCCAGTCATTCTCTTTGCCTGTGTCAATGGAGGAGGTGAAGTTTGGTGTCTGAAAAAATTAATTCCTTTTTTGGGTACTTTTCCCTGCAAGCAAGGATTTGGGTTTAGCTGAGTCCACGTCAATCTCTTCAGTAGAGAGAGAGGAAGAGAGAGATAGCACAAGAGAGGGGGAGAGAGAGAGCAAAAGAGAGGAGGGAGAGCAAAAGAGAGAGGGAGAGAGAGAGCAAAAGAGAGGGAAAGAGAGAGAGAGAGCAAAAGAGAGGGGGGAGAGAGAGCACAAAAGAGAGGGGGCAGAGAAAGCACAAACGAGAGGGGGGAGAGAGAGCACAAAAGAGAGTGGGGAGTGAGGGCAAAAGAAAGTGAGAGTGCAAAAGAGAGGGAGAGAGAGAGCGCAAAAGAGAGGGAGAGAGCGCAAAAGAGAGGGGGAGAGAGCAAAAGATGGGGAGAGAGAGCAAAAGAGGGGGGAGAGAGATAGCAAAAGTTGAGGGGGAGAGCAAAAGTGGGGGGAGAGAGAGAGCAAAAGAGAGGAGAGAGAGAGAGAGTGCAAAAGAGGGGAAAGAGAGAGAGAGCAAGGGGTGGGACTGCACTACTTATATAGGAACGGGAGTGGTTTGTGTGGGAAATCCCCCACAAAGCAAAGTTAGCGCTGATTGTGTGATCAGTTACAAAGTTGGTAGGGGATCCTGTAGTGGCTGTAGAGAGCAAAAGAGAGGGGGAATGAGAGAGAAAAAGCACAAAGAGATGGGGAGAGAGCAAAATAGAGTAAGAGAGAGCGCAAAAGAGAGGGGGAGAGAGAGCACAAAAGAGAGGGGGCAGAGAAAGCGCAAACGAGAGGGGGGAGAGAGACCACAAAAGAGAGGGGGGAGTGAGAGCAAAAGAGAGGGAGAGAGAGGGAGAGAGAGCACAAAAGAGAGGGAGAGAGAGTGCAAAAGAGAGGGGGGATGGAGCAAAAGAGGGGGGAGAGAGAGCAAAAGAGGGGGGGAGAGTGAGAGCAAAAGAGGGGGAAGAGAGAGAGCAAAAGGGGGAGAGAGAGCAAAAGTTGGGGGGGAGAGCAAAAGTGGGCGGAGAGAGAGCAAAAGAGAGAGGAGAGAGCGAGTGCAAAAGGCACAGGCTTTAGGACTAGTATATATATATATATATATATATATATATATATATATATAAATATGTATTTATGAATAAATAGAACATATTCTTCTATGTGAAGAACATTGGAATGTGAAATATTATTTTTTCTTTCCTAAGATATGGAGAGTCCACGACGTCATTCAGTTACTAGTGGGAATATCACTCCTGGCCAGCAGGAGGAGGCAAAGAGCACCACAGCAAAGCTGTTAAGTGTCACTCCCCTACCCATAATCCCCAGTCATTCTCTTTGCCTGTGTCAATGGAGGAGGTGAAGAGAGAGAGAGCACAAGAGAGGGGGAGAGAGAGAGCAAAAGAGAGGAGGGAGAGCAAAAGAGAGAGGGAGAGAGAGAGCAAAAGAGAGGGGAAAGAGAGAGAGAGCAAAAGAGAGGGGGGAGAGAGAGCACAAAAGAGAGGGGGCAGAGAAAGCGCAAACGAGAGGGGGGAGAGAGAGCACAAAAGAGAGTGAGGAGTGAGGGCAAAAGAAAGTGAGAGTGCAAAAGAGAGGGAGAGAGAGAGCGCAAAAGAGAGGGAGAGAGCGCAAAAGAGAGGGGGAGAGAGCAAAAGATGGGGAGAGAGAGCAAAAGAGGGGGGAGAGAGATAGCAAAAGTTGAGGGGGAGAGCAAAAGTGGGGGGAGAGAGAGAGCAAAAGAGAGGAGAGAGAGAGAGTGCAAAAGAGGGGAAAGAGAGAGAGAGCAAGGGGTGGGACTGCACTACTTATATAGGAACGGGAGTGGTTTGTGTGGGAAATCCCCCACAAAGCAAAGTTAGCGCTGATTGTGTGATCAGTTACAAAGTTGGTAGGGGATCCTGTAGTGGCTGCTAAATTATCTCAGGAGATGGAGGGCGGTCCTATCCAAAAAGAGGGTAGGGGTATCCCTCCAACAAAATGTGGATAGAGTAAGGGTTGAGAAGAGCGCCTTTACAGGAATCTAATCCCACATTACCTATATATTGAATAGTTTGTGTTCTGTATACAGGGAGTGCAGAATTATTAGGCAAATGAGTATTTTGACCACATCATCCTCTTTATGCATGTTGTCTTACTCCAAGCTGTATAGGCTCGAAAGCCTACTACCAATTAAGCATATTAGGTGATGTGCATCTCTGTAATGAGAAGGGGTGTGGTCTAATGACATCAACACCCTATATCAGGTGTGCATAATTATTAGGCAACTTCCTTTCCTTTGGCAAAATGGGTCAAAAGAAGGACTTGACATTCTCAGAAAAGTCAAAAATAGTGAGATATCTTGCAGAGGGATGCAGCACTCTTAAAATTGCAAAGCTTCTGAAGCGTGATCATCGAACAATCAAGCGTTTCATTCAAAATAGTCAACAGGGTCGCAAGAAGCGTGTGGAAAAACCAAGGCGCAAAATAACTGCCCATGAACTGAGAAAAGTCAGGCGTGCAGCTGCCAAGATGCCACTTGCCACCAGTTTGGCCATATTTCAGAGCTGCAGCATCACTGGAGTGCCCAAAAGCACAAGGTGTGCAATACTCAGAGACATGGCCAAGGTAAGAAAGGCTGAAAGACGACCACCACTGAACAAGACACAAGCTGAAACGTCAAGACTGGGCCAAGAAATATCTCAAGACTGATTTTTCTAAGGTTTTATGGACTGATGAAACGAGAGTGAGTCTTGATGGGCCAGATGGATGGGCCCGTGGCTGGATTGGTAAAGGGCAGAGAGCTCCAGTCCAACTCAGACGCCAGCAAGGTGGAGGTGGAGTACTGGTTTGGGCTGGTATCATCAAGAAAAACATGATTTTCATGCAGGACAATGCTCCATCACACGCGTCCAAGTACTCCACAGCGTGGCTGGCAAGAAAGGGTATAAAAGAAGAAAATCTAATGACATGGCCTCCTTGTTCACCTGATCTGAACCCCATTGAGAACCTGTGGTCCATCATCAAATGTGAGATTTACAAGGAGGGAAAACAGTACACCTCTCTGAACAGTGTCTGGGAGGCTGTGGTTGCTGCTGCACGCAATGTTGATGGTGAACAGATCAAAACACTGACAGAATCCATGGATGGCAGGCTTTTGAGTGTCCTTGCAAAGAAAGGTGGCTATATTGGTCACTGATTTGTTTTTGTTTTGTTTTTGAATGTCAGAAATGTATATTTGTGAATGTTGAGATGTTATATTGGTTTCACTGGTAAAAATAAATAATTGAAATGGGTATATATTTGTTTTTTGTTAAGTTGCCTAATAATTATGCACAGTAATAGTCACCTGCACACACAGATATCCCCCTAAGATAGCTATAACTAAAAACAAACTAAAAACTACTTCCAAACTATTCAGCTTTGATATTAATGAGTTTTTTGGGTTCATTGAGAACATGGTTGTTGTTCAATAATAAAATTAATCCTCAAAAATACAACTTGCCTAATAATTCTGCACTCCCTGTATATATATCAAAGAATATAGAATGTGGTCGTTTGTTGAAGGTCACACTAAAAAAACTATTTTTTGTTTAGGTAATTGTTATTAGTGAACTGTGTTCAGAACTATGTTATTTGCCATAGATGTGTTCACAATAGATATATTCACAAAAATTATTATTGTATCCCATACATAAATAATAAAATATAAGACAATATTCAGGAAGTCCAACCACAGAATGTGTGGGTATCTGAAAATAAGGAAACGATTATCACACTTTAAATCCAGTAGGTATTGCACTTACTAGAACAAACCTCAATCATATGAGGTAAGTTGCCACCTCTGTAAGTGAGAAACTTCCGGAGCTCTATAGTGATGATAGTCACTTGGCCGTCTGTGTCCTGCCTTCTCCTCTCAGAGTATGGGTTCAGCGTTCAGGTGTATACTGGTGACAGGTATTCTCCAAGTTCCATGCAGAGTTATGCAAAATGAGAGGCAGAAGGAAAATACATAGTGTAAAACTGTTTATTATACTTAAAAACTATGATAAAAATAGACAAAGGCCTTGTGGAGCCATAGTGCCCAGATTAAAAATCCATTTGGATTCCCGTTGTAATAGTACCGTTGTAATCTGGGCACTATGGCTCCACAAGGCCTTAATGTCAATCTTGACTGGCATTGCTTTCTATGATATGCATTTATTAATATGTCACTCTTCCATACTGATTGGATATGATTTCACTTGATTCTGGTGTTTCTTGTTTTCTGTTCTTCCTTTTTCTTTCTTTTTTTAGCTTTATTATCTTATTTGGTTTCTTTTATGCTCCTTCCTTTTTCTTCTTTTTTCCTTTATTCTTTTTTCATTTCTTCTTTTTCTCTTATTTTTGATTTTATTTCATTTTATTTTCTATGTTCTATTTATTTATTTACTTTTGGTCTGTATATTTACTGTTTCACTTTATTTCTCTCTTTGTTTCCCCTTTGGACCTGATCTTTGGTTATCTGTGATTCATCTGTATGGCCTAAACACTATATTATGTCATATTAGTTTTTCAGCACTTTATATCTGCTGTTATTTTTATGTAATTGTAGTTTATTGACCCTTGTTGCACTGGACCCAGTATTAGATCAATGCTAGCACTAGTTTTCACAATATAGGTCGGTATTAGTGCTTGTAATTATACCTAGGTTAGCTAGTTTTGCAAATCCTGTATGTTACGGTGTTAGGATTTTACTTTATCCCTGTTCAATATGTATTACTATTATTATCAGCTTGTGCACTCCACCTATGTGCTTATTATCTAGGGTCCTGCATGTAATTTGGGTAATATCTATTGCATTCCACTGTGCCCATTATATAGTATGGATATAGCTATATTAGGACCTTTTTTTTTTATAATTGTTGTTTTTGCTGCCCTGATGCTATTGCCTATACATGAGAAATGTTTTTCTGTCATTGCCTTTTGAAAATTACGTTGTAACGATGCATAGTTATATCCTTTTAATATATTTTTAATAGAATAAGGACTCTGCCGGGACGCATCCTGGTTGCTATGACAGCCGATGACGTAGTGACTCACGGCGCGGCTGGCTGACTTCCGGAACGCCAAATTGATGTTGCTGTAAAGACCCAGTGAGTGCTTTTTTCCTTGGATGCATATGTTATACTTTTAAGCACCCCGGGCAAGTTGGACTTCAAGGTTGTGTTACTGTGAGTGCTTCTACCCCTTTGGATCATATATATATATATATATATGTATTTATGAATAAATAGAACATATTCTACTATGTAAAGAACATTGGAATGTGAAATATTAATTTTTCTTTCCTAAGATATGGAGAGTCCACAACGTCATTCAGTTACTAGTGGGAATATCACTCCTGGCCAGCAGGAGGAGGCAAAGAGCACCACAGCAAAGCTGTTAAGTGTCACTCCCCTACCCATAATCCCCAGTCATTCTCTTTGCCTGTGTCAATGGAGGAGGTGAAGTTTGGTGTCTGAAAAAAATCATTCCTTTTTTGGGTACTTTTCCCTGCAAGCAAGGATTTGGGTTTAGCTGAGTCCACGTCAATCTCTTCAGTAGAGAGAGAGGGAGAGAGCAAAAGAGAGGGGGAGAGAGAGAGCAAAAGAGAGGAGGGAGAGCAAAAGAGAGAGGGAGAGAGCAAAAGAGAGGGGAAAGAGAGAGAGAGAGAGAGAGAGAGAGAGCAAAAGAGATGGGGAGAGCGCAAAAGAGAGGGGGGAGAGAGAGCACAAAAGAGAGGGGGCAGAGAAAGCACAAACGAGAGGGGGAAGAGAGAGCACAAAAGAGAGGGGGGAGAGAGAGCACAAAAGAGAGGGGGGAGTGAGGGCAAAAGGGAGGGAGAGTGCAAAAGAGAGGGAGAGAGAGAGCGCAAAAGAGAGGGGGAGAGAGCAAAAGATGGGGGAGAGAGAGCAAAAGAGGGGGGAGAGAGAGCAAAAGAGGGGGGAGAGAGAGCAAAAGAGGGGGGAGAGAGATAGCAAAAGGGGGAGAGAGAGCAAATGAGGGGGGAGAGAGAGAGCAAAAGTTGAGGGGGAGAGCAAAAGTGGGGGGAGAGAGAGCAAAAGAGGGGGGAGAGAGAGAGCAAAAGAGATGGGAGAGAGTGCAAAAGAGGGGAAAGAGAGAGAGAGCAGGGGGTGGGAATGCGGTACTTCAAAAAATTGGCCCGTGTACACAGGCTTTAGGACTAGTATATATATATATATATATATATATATATATATATGTATTTATGAATAAATAGAACATATTCTGCTATGTAAAGAACATTGGAATGTGAAATATTAATTTTTCTTTCCTAAGATATGGAGAGTCCACGACGTCATTCAGTTACTAGTGGGAATATCACTCCTGGCAAAGAGCACCACAGCAAAGCTGTTAAGTGTCACTCCCCTACCCATAATCCCCAGTCATTCTCTTTGCCTGTGTCAATGGAGGAGGTGAAGTTTGGTGTCTGAAGAAATTAATTCCTTTTTTGGGTACTTTTCCCTGCAAGCAATGATTTGGGTTTAGCTGAGTCCACGTCAATCTCTTCAGTAGAGTAGTGGTGGCTTTTAAGCAGTTAGGCAGTTGTGAAGTAGTCCTTGCTTTGTTTCCTAACACATTGCTGCCCATGGTACAGAAAGCCAGAGTTGGTTACTCTGCTCTTTCTTTTTCTACAGGTCTCTGTAAGGAGTATGTGTCCTTTCACGCCTTGTGAGCTGTCTTCCTGCCAGACAGTTAGACTGCAGGTAAGTGCTTTTGTCTTCTAGGTCTTGGAGACTTGCACTTCAGAAGAATATGTCATATGCAGTAGATAGGGACATTTTTAAAATCCTTTATACAGGATTTTCTTTGTCAGTGGGCAGGCACATTATGTATGTTGAGACTAGGGCATCTACTTACTTGCATTCGACGGCACCAATACGCTCGCCTAAGATCGCCTAACATCGCTGCCGCTCACCTGAATACGTTCTCCAAAATTATCAAAAAAGCTGTCAAAAAGCCACGCACTAAGTACGGTGCGATGAGCAGCGGACTGTGGTTAACTAACAGTCATCGATCTCGCTGCTCTTTGGCTTTTTCCCAGCTTTATTGGTACCCTGTCACTAAACACCCACACTATACTATACTGTTTACCCCCTATCCCGCCGCTCCCGGAGCCCACCGCAACTCTAATAAATTTATTAACCCCTAATCTGCTGCCCCCTACACCGCCGCCACCTACATTATACTTATTAACCCCTAATCTGCCGCCCCCTACATCGCCGCCACCTACATTATACTTAATAACCCTAAGTCTAACCCTAACCCCCACTAACTTAAATATAATTTAAATAAATCTAAATAAAATTCCTATCATTAACTAAATTATTCCTATTTAAAACTAAATACTTACCTATAAAATAAACCCTAAGCTAGCTACAATATAACTAATAGTTACATTGCAGCCAGCTTAGGGTTTATTTTTATTTTACAGGCAAGTTTGTATTTATTTTAACTAGGTAGAATAGTTACTAAATAGTTATTAACTATTTACTAACTACCTAGTTAAAATAAATACAAATTGACCTGTAAAATAAAACCTAACCTAAGTTACAATTGCACCTAACACTACACTATAATTAAATTAATTCCCTAAATTATACAATTAAATAAAATTAAATTAAATTATCTAAAGTACAAAAAACCCCCACTAAATTACAGAAAATAATAAACAAATTACAAGATTTTTAAACTAATTACACCTAATCTAATCCCCCTAACAAAATAAAAAGGCCACCCCCAAATAAAAAAAGTCCTACCCTACACTAAATTACAAATAGCCCTTAAAAGGGCCATTTGCGGGGCATTGTCCCAAAGTAATCAGCTCTTTTACCTGTAAAAAAAAGTACAAATGCCCCCCCAACATTAAAACCCACCACCCACACAACCAACCCTACTCTAAAACCCACCCAATACCCCCTTAAAAAAACCTAACACTAACCCCTTGAAGATCACCTTACTGGGAGAAGTCTTCACCCAACCGGGCCAAAGTCCTCAACGAAGCCGGCAGAAGTGGTCCTCTAGACGGGCAGAAGTGGTCCTCCAGACAAGCAGAAGTCTTCATGCAGACGGCATCTTCTAGCTTCATCCATCCGGCACGGAGCGGCTCCATCTTCTAGACATCCGATGCGGAGCATCCTCTTCATCCGACGTCTTCTTGAACAATGACGGTTCCTTTAAGTGACGTCATCCAAGATGGCGTCCCTTCAATTCCGATTGGCTGATAGAATTCTATCAGCCAATCGGATTTAAGGTAGGAAAATCCTATTGGCTGATGCAATCAGTCAATAGGATTGAAGTTCAATCCTATTGGCTGATCCAATCAGCCAATAGGATTGAGCTTGCATTCTATTGGCTGTTCCAATCAGCCAATAGAATGCAAGCTCAATCCTATTGGCTGATTGGATCACCGCCACTATATTAAATTTATTAACCCCTAAACCTAAGTCTAGCCCTAACCCTAACACCCCCTAACTTAATTATAATTTAAATAAATCTAAATAAATATTCCTATCATTAACTAAATTATTCCTATTTAAAACTAAATACTTACCTATAAAATAAACCCTAAGCTAGCTACAATATAACTAATAGTTACATTGTAGCCAGCTTAGGGTTTATTTTTATTTTACAGGCAAGTTTGTATTTATTTTAACTAGGTAGAATAGTTACTAAATAGTTATTAACTATTTACTAACTACCTAGTTAAAATAAATACAAATTGACCTGTAAAATAAAACCTAACCTAAGTTACATTTACACCTAACACTACATTATAATTAAATTAATTCCCTAAATTAAATACAATCAAATAAAATAAAATTAAATTATCTAAAGTACAAAACCCCCCCACTAAATTACAGAAAATAATAAACAAATTACAAGATTTTTAAACTAATTACACCTAATCTAATCCCCCTAACAAAATAAAAAGCCCCCCCCCCAATAAAAAAGCCCTACCCTACACTAAATTACAAATAGCCCTTAAAAGGGCCTTTTGCGGGGCATTGCCCCAAAGTAATCAGCTCTTTTACCTGTAAAAAAAAGTACAAAAGCCGCAGAAGTGGTCCTCTAGACGGGCAGAAGTGGTCCTCCAGACAGGCAGAAGTCTTCATCCAGACGGCTTCTTCTATCATCATCCATCCAGCGCAAAGAGGCTCCATCTTCTAGACATTCAACGCGGAGCATCCTCTTCATCCGACGTCTTCTTGAACAATGACGGTTCCTTTAAGTGACGTCATCCAAGATGGCATCCCTTCAATTCCGATTGGCTGATCCAATCAGCCAATAGGATTGAGCTTGC
Organism: Bombina bombina; assembly: GCF_027579735.1. Taxonomy (NCBI): domain Eukaryota; kingdom Metazoa; phylum Chordata; class Amphibia; order Anura; family Bombinatoridae; genus Bombina; species Bombina bombina. Next base: position 1,126,583,396 of record NC_069499.1, on the reverse strand, counting down.
ATTCTATCGGCTGTTCCAATCGGCCAATAGAATGCGAGCTCAATCCTATTGGCTGATTGGATCAGCCAATAGGATTGAACTTCAATCCTATTGACTGATTGCATCAGCCAATAGGATTTTTACTACCTTAATTCCGATTGGCTGATAGAATTCTTTGAAGCACATTTTTGAAACACTAGGATTTACCAGTGCAACAAATAAAGGGGACTTTCAGTCATGAAGTATAAAATATATAATACTTCATACTGAAAGTTCCTTTATTTGTCTGTAGTGTATGCCGTGCTGTGCGCCTCAGGACACCTACAGCAGAACGCTATTTTTCAATGAGGTTATTTTAGCCAATAGCATGCTAGCTATCCAGCATAATGAGGTGGAAGCGTTACCTCATTGAAAAAATTGCGTTCTTTTGCGGGCGGCCTGAGGCATATGCTGCAGACAAATAAAGTAACTTGCAACTCAAACGCCTAGATTTAGAGCTTTGCGGCCAATGGGGTGCGTGAGCTATGCATGTTTTTTTTTCCCCCGCACCTTTTAAATAACGCTGGTATTGAGAGTTCTCTGAAGGGCTGCGTTAGGATCCAAAAAGGGAGCGTAGAGGCATATTTACCGCCACTTCAACTCATAATACCAGCGTTGCTTACGGCAGCGGCTAGCTGGAAAAACGTGCTTGTGCACGATTCCCCCATAGGAAACAATGGGGCAGTTTGGGATGAAAAAAAACCTGCAAAAAAGCAGCGTTAAGCTCCTAACGCAGCCCCATTGTTTCCTATGGGGAAACACTCTCTAAGTCTGCACCTTACACCCTAACATGTACCCCGAGTCCAAACACCCCTAACCTTACACTTATTAACCCCTAATCTGCCGCCCCTGCTATCGCTGACCCCTGTATATTATTATTAACCCCTAATCTGCCGCTCCGTACACTGCCGCAACCTACGTTATCCCTATGTACCCCTAATCTGCTGCCCCTAAAACTGCTGACACCTACATAATATTTATTAACCCCTAATCTGCCCCCCCAATGTCGCCGCTACCTTACCTACATTTATTAACCCCTAATCTGCCGACTGGACCTCGCCGCCACTATAATAAATGTATTAACCCCTAAACCGCCTCACTCCCGCCTCAAAAACCCTATAATAAATAGTATTAACCCCTAATCTGCCCTCCCTAACATCGTCGACACCTAACTTCAAGTATTAACCCCTAATCTGCTGACCGGACCTCGCCGCTACTCTAATAAATGTATTAACCCCTAAAGCTAAGTCTAACCCTAACACCCCCCTAAGTTAAATATAATTTTTATCTAACTAAATAAATTATTTCTTATTGGCTGATCGGAACAGCCAATAGAATGTGAGCTCAATCTGATTGGCTGATTGGATCAGCCAATCCGATTGAACTTGAATCTGATTGGCTGATTGAATCAGCCAATCAGATTTTTCCTACCTTAATTCCGATTGGCTGATAGAATCCTATCAGCCAATTGGAATTCGAGGGACGCCATCTTGGATGACGTCATTTAAAGGAACATTCATTCGGTGTTAGGACGTCGGAAGAAGAGGATGGATCAGCGCCGGCTGCTTCAAGATGGACCCACTCCGGATGGAAGAAGATAGAAGATGCCGCCTGGATGAAGACTTCGGACCCTCTGGAGGACCTCTTCTGGCCGGATAGGATGAAGACTTCGGACCCTCTTCTGGACGGATTGTATGGTACCCGGCTGGGTAAAGAGAAGGTAGGAAGATCTTCAGGGGCTTAGTGTTAGGTTTTTTAAGGGGGGTTTGGGTGGGTTAGATTAGGGGTATGTAGGTGGTGGGTTGTAATGTTGGGGGGGTATTGTATGGGGTTTTTTTACAGGCAAAAGAGCTGATTTCTTTGGGGCATGATAGAACAATCCGTTATCGGCACCTGTAACAATCCCAAGTCCACTGCACTATTGACAAAGTTATGTATATGACCGGACCCGTAGCAGTTCATTAGGATAAAAAGAAATTGCACTCTGGATGAGGAATTTGAAAAACAGGCTCTTGACATGGAAGAGAGGTTTCTAAAAAGAGGATACAAAAGAAAGGAGATTGTCGCCATCAAAGATAATGTTGCAACATTGGATAGGAAAGAGCTTTTAAAAGAAAAGAAAAAGAACAATGTCAAATTTGAAGGTGTATAATTTATAACACAGTACAGTCAACAATACCATCTAATTTGTGGCATTTTGAGTAAACACTTTCCTATGTTAAAAGCAGACGACAGTCTGGCTAATATAATCCCCAAAGGTTGTAGGTATGCATTCAAAAAAGGGAAAAGCATAGGAAATATAGTCGCTCCAACACAATTAAGTTCAGATCATCAAACTGCCACCACTTCATCATGGCTCAGATTTAAAGGCACTTACAAGTGCAGCTATACACCTTGTACAGCCTGTGCCCATTTGCAACAAGGGGATGGATTTTGCAGCACAGTTACAGGAGAAAGATTTAATCATTCCTCATGTCTAAATTGCAGGTCTTGCTATGCAATATACTTGATTACTTGCTCAAAATGTAGCATTCAATATACTGGGCTCACTACAAGGGAGACCAGAGAGAGGATAAGGGAACACTTAACAAATATAAAAGCTGGTAAACTTACTACACCGTTAGTGCAGCATTTTAAATTGGAACATAATAGCAGTGTACATACCTTTAAATGGACCATTATAGAACTGGTCAAATGTAAACCCAGAGGGGGAGACAGAGACAAACTTTTATCTAAAAGGGAAGCATTTTGGATACATAAACTGAAGACCAGAGTCCCCTTTGGATTAAACTCAGAGTTTGATTTAATAAACTTTTGGGAATAAGAAATTGATTATGTGGGTTAGTGTATCTGAGATTACTTACCTGTAGCAAAAAGTCCAACATAACAAAATGGAACATAATAAAATATAATAAAACTAAGTTATGAAGATTGTAGAGGGTCATCTAAAAAATATAAATCTTTTAACCTAAATTATAGGACAAAATCATCATTAGAGGCGCTACAAAGAGTACATGTAAATAGAGTTGAGTTCTCTCAGCACTATGTTCTGGTTTGAAATATTATTATAGTGTGTCCTTAGTTAGAGTATTACATTCCCATGATCTCTCCATAATGTATAGATTAAATGTATAGATTAAATACAATAGTAACAAAAGCAGAGCCTATAAAATTTCATTTTAGTACACAATGTCAAAACCTGAAGTAATGAAAGATTATTCAATTTATAATATAAACTATAATACAAACAAATTTTTGTTTTCTTCACTGTATATGGAAGCAAATTCAGATATATATTTTTGAAGAGAAAAATGTACTTATATATGTGTTCACATTAATTCGTACAAAAATACTCTGTTATGTTATACAATTGCATATCTGTTGCTGTATTTATAGCTTTGTTTTTCTGGGTTAACTAATTGTTAAAATCAGGTTTTGATATAATCTATATAATTCACATATGTTGTAAAGTTTAAAACTTCAATAGAATGAGCTTTAAGAACCTTTTCAATTGTTTGAGCATAAATTGATTTATTAGTTCACATACTATTGAAGGGTTAACCTTGAATATTAGAGGTGTGGTATTGTTCCGCCCCGGGTAAAAGGAGGTTCTATGTTTTTAACCTATTAACTGGTTCCAATGGGTATTTAAACTCATTTAGAACAAGTGATTGCAGCTACGATTACGGCTCTTGGAGCCGAAACGCGTCAGCAGGCAGTCCTTAGGGTGGAACACATACCACTCATGTATCTAGGGATTCACATTGTCATTATTGTAATGATGAGCTTTTAAAGTTTCTTCGAATAAAGCTATCTGAAACTTCATCTGTATCCAGTGCATCCTACTATTTGTTATTATTATTCTTTGGGGCTTGCCCCGCAAAAAGCCCTTTTAAGGGCTGGTAAGGTAATAGAGCTGCTAACTTTTTATTTTAGAATAGGGTAGAGCTTTTTTTATTTTGGGGGGCTTTGTTATTTTTTTAGGGGGCTTAGAGTAGGTGTAATTAGTTTAAAATTATTGTAATCTTTTTTTATTTTTTGTAATTTAGTGTTTTTTTTTTGTAATTTAGTTTAGTTGATTTAATTGTAGGTAATTGTAGGTAGTTTAGTTAATTAATTTATTGATAGTGTAGTGTTAGGTTTAATTGTAGAAGAAAGAAGAAGAAGGAGGCACACTTGGTAAGAGTAAATCAAACAGGAACTTTATTCCATGAGTCGCTACAAACACACTACCAACAGGAGACGGAGGAAAGGGGGCGTGTCCTTACGCGTTTCGTGCCGTGCGGCACTTAGTCATAGGTTTAATTGTAACTTAGGTTAGGATTTATTTTACAGGTAATTTTGTAATTATTTTAACTAGGTAGCTATTAAATAGTAAATAACTATTTAATAGCTATTGTACCTAGTTAAAATAAATAAAAAGTTGCCTGGAAAATAAATATAAATCCTAAAATAGCTACAATGTAATTATTATTTATATTGTAGCTATATTAGGGTTTATTTTACAGGTAAGTATTTAGCTTTAAATAGGATAAAAAATTTTTAATAAGAAATAATTTATTTTGTTAGATAAAAATTATATTTAACTTAGGGGGGTGTTAGGGTTAGGGTTAGACTTAGCTTTAGGGGTTAATACATTTATTAGAGTAGCGGCGAGGTCTGGTCGGCAGATTATGGGTTAATACTTAAAGTTAGGTGTCGACGATGTTAGGGAGGGCAGATTAGGGGTTAATACTATTTATTATAGGGTTTTTGAGGCGGGAGTGAGGCGGTTTAGGGGTTAATACATTTAATATAGTGGCGGCGAGGTCCGGTCGGCAGATTAGGGGTTAATAAGTGTAGGTAAGGTAGCAGCGACATTGGGGGGGGCAGATTAGGGGTTAATAAATATTATGTAGGTGTCGGAGATGTTAAGGGCAGCGGATTAGGGGTACATAGGGATAATGTAGGTGGCAGCGGTGTGCGGTCGGCAGATTAGGGGTTAAAAAAAATTATTAGAGTGGCGCGCGATGTGGGGGGGCCTCGGTTTAGGGGTACATAGGTAGTTTATGGGTGTTAGTGTACTTTAGAGCACAGTAGTTAAGAGCTTTATAACCCGGCGTTAGCCCATAAAGCTCTTAACTCCTGACTTTTTTCTGCGGCTGGAGTCTTTTCAGTAGAGGGTCTACCGCTCACTTCAGCCAAGACTCTAAATACTGGTGTTAGGAAGATCCCATTGAAAAGATAGGATACGCAATTGGCATAAGGGGATCTGCGTTATGGAAAAGTCGCGGCTGGAAAGTGAGCGTTATACCCTTTCCTGACTGACTCTAAATACCAGCGGGCGGTAAAAAGCAGCGTTAGAACCCCTTAACGCTGCTTTTGACGGCTAACGCAGAACTCTAAATCTAGGCGAAAGTATTCTATACCTTATTACTGAGAGTCCTCTTTATTTTTTGCACTGGTAAATACTAGCGTTTCAAAAACGCTAGGATTTATCATCACTTTAAGGGTCTAAGAGACTTGATAATTTAATTGGGGTCCAGATTGAAACAGTGGTGTAAATACTGAATGATTTTCATTGAGTCAGAAAAATTAGTATCTATTGCAATTGGGGCCAGATTGGAACCATTTGACAATTATGTTTTACAGACTATATTCACTTGAGAACTGTTCTCGGCTTTGAGCTATTGCAAATCCTGAATAACATTGTAAAATAATATCCTTTCTAATCCTACATTTGTATGAGCCATGTGTAAACAGTTGTGCACAGCGCATTGTTAAAAGCAGCCATTTTTGATACAAATTCTATTTTATGCACATCTGTATGAACTGACATAGACACTGGATATCTAAACACGTGAGATGCAATGTAAGCATTTCTAAGGTTACCCACCTCTATGTTATTTGTAATGTGTTATTACAATCCTGTGCACTCTACTGACTCTATGTTCAGTTTATTTGGATTACTCTAGAGGGGAGTCAGGGGATTTATAACTCCTAATCTCATGTATACACCTGTTATTCCAGGTTTTCTTTACATGGTGGGACCATAAATAAATCCCATTTATTTTTGTTTCCAATGCAGTGTATATTCAGACCATTATCTCAGGATATAACTGTGCATCCTATCATACATAAATGGAAAATTTACTGGCACAGTCCGATCATGGCACCTCACATAACATGGAAAATTATTGTTTCTGGAATCAGACTACAAACAAGGAGGAGATGATAATCTGTTATAATATTTGTAGCAAGCTATCTACTGACAAACACATGCAATCATTTGACATATGATTGCAGACATGACAAATCTGAAAAATATTTTACATTGTGCATCATTTATATTTCTGATTACATTGCAGAAAAGCTCAACAACAACAAAATCCACTAAACTATAAAATCTTTATCCTTCTTTTGAGTAAAATGTCATCGTTTTTGATGTGGCTTCTTTGGTAAAGTTATTGAGATAGATAGTTTATAAACTTGGTGCCAATCACTGGAGTGAAAACAGAAAATGGGGTTAACTTTTCTAACCTGTATTTTTATTAAATGCAAAAAAATATGTATCTTTACTGCCCAGGAATTTTACTGTGCACAAAGAAACTGTCCATATGCGCCACACTGACAACTGCTGGGGACATGTATCACATTCACAATGACACCATTCAAGACTTTGCAAAGACAATACCTGTCACTGCCGGATCCCAAGCAAATTGTCAATGCAGAAACAGTTATAGATTTCACTGTAAGCCTTGTTGCTAACTTACATGTGATGTGCATTTTAATTTTGAATATATTTTTCCAATAAAGTTTTGTTATTCAAGTTCAAACTGGTTGTAATACGTAAGACTTTAATTAAAGGGACACTAAATCCTAAAAAAATGGTAGGCCCAATGATATATTCAAAGCAAAAATTAGCCTTAAAATAATATGCAGATGTGTTTTTTAAATTATATTAGTTAAAAAAATATTCAAGAAATAAGTGTAATGGTTTTTGTTTTTAATTTTAGTACCTGTAATAGGAACCTCCATGTTATAACTCAAATATCCTTGTTCTTGTTATGCAATTCATTAATCGCGACCAATTAGGGACAGTTAGAAATGAGATGGAAAGCAACAATCTTAGAGGGTTTAACCATGGATAGATTTATTTATAAGAAAGTGAAAAAGTGGGGTCAATTTATTAAAGTGAAGGTCCATTTTGATGAATTAGTGCCCGGTTTTTAATAAACCTATTAAAAACAAGGGCACTTTAATTCATCAAAATTGACATTTCACTGTTTTCTTCAAAAACTTACCTTTTTTATCCTGAATGCCACTCCAGCGATTCCCCCGACAGTCGGAAGCCTCTGCAGACGTCAGAAATGACTAATCAGGCTTCCTCCACTCACAGCTTCCCCCCCAGGGAATCTTGGCCTGATGCAATGCTGTGATTGGAGGAAGCCGGATTCGTCATTTTGGACCCGCAAAGACGGCTTGCGATGGGCTGAGGAAGTGCTGGAGCAGCTGCCAGGATTAAAAGGTAAGTTTTTGAAGAAAACAGTGAAATGTCAATTTTGATGAATTAAAGTGCCCTTGTTTTTAACAGGTTTATTAAAAACCGGGCACTAATTCATCAAAATGGACCTTCACTTTAAGCTCCGTATGAAGGCTCGCCGGAAACAGACATAAGCTGTCGGCATTTATCATTGCACCAGCAGTTATTTTGAACTGCTGGTACAATGCTACCCCCTGCAGATTCGCGGCCACTAGCAGGGGGTGTCAATCAACCCGATCATATTCAGAGGGCTCGCCGGAAACAAGGGGCCTCAAGCTCCATACGGAGCTTGATAAATATGCCCCATAGAGGTCTACTTATCAAGCCGTCAACTGTGCTGCATTCGACGGCACCAAAACTCTTGCCTGACATCGCCTAACATCGCCTAACATCGCGGTCGCAGACCTGAATACGCTATCCTTATTTATTAAAAAAGCTGTCAAAAAGCCATGCACCAAGTACGGGCGATAAGCAGTGGACTGTTGTTAACTAACAGTCATCGATCTCACTGCTATTCGGCTTTTTCACAGCTTTATTTATACGCTGTCACTAAACACCGCCACTATACTAAAATGTTTAACCCCTATCCTGCTACTCCCGGACCACGCCACAACTAAATAAAGTTATTAACCCATATCCATCCTGTTCCGGAGCCCACCACAACTCTAATAAAGTTATTAACCCCTTTTCCGCCACTCCCAGAGCCCACCGCAACTACATAAATATATTAACCCCTAAACCCCTGGCCTCCCACATCACTACCACTTACCAAACCTATTAACCCCTAAACCACCAGCCCCCCCATATTGCCATAAACTAAATTAAACTATTAACCCCTTAAACTAACATATTAAATATTAACTCATCCCTATCTTATAATAAATTTAAACTTACCTTTAGAATTAAAATAAACTTTATTAAACTAATAATTAACCTACCCTAACTATTATACTAAAATTACATTAAACTATATTAAACTAATAATTTATCTACCCTATTATACTAAAATTACATTAAACTATATAAAACTATTAATTAACCTACCCTGACTATTATACTAAAATTATATTAAACTATATTAAACGAATAATTAATCTACCCTAACTATTATACTAAAATTACATTAAACTATAGTAAACTATTAACCCTTTAAGGACACAGCTTTCAGTTTGCTCAATTGTTTTATGACGGAAAAATTCTGTCATATGTCCTTAAGAGGTTAATTAACCTACCCTATTATACTAAAATTACATTAAAATACAAATTTAATTAACTATATTACATATTAAAACACCTAACCCTACTCAAGTTATTTAAATCTACTATTAAAAATTACTAAGTTACATACAACTAACAACTAAGTTACACAAAATAAAAATTACTAAGTTACAAAAAAAATAAACACTGTTACACAAAATAAAAATAAATTATCAAATATTTAAACTAATTACACCTAATCTAAGAACCCTATGAAAATAAAAAAGCCCCCCCAAAATAAAAAAAAACCTCTAGCCTACAAATGACCCTTAAAAGGGCCTTTGTGGGGCATTGCCCCAAAGAAATCAGCTCTTTTACCTGTAAATAAAAATAAAAACACCCCCAACAGTAAAACCCACCACCCACCCAACCAAACCCACCACCCACACAACTAAACCCCCCAAATAAAAACCTAATCTAAAAAACCTAAGCTCCCTATTGCCCTGAAAAGGGCATTTGGATGGGCATTGCCCTTAAAAGGGCATTTAGCTCTTTTTCAGCCCAAACCCCTAATCTAAAATTAAAACCCACCCAATAAACCCTTTAAAAAACCTAACACTAACCCCCGAAGATCCACTTACAGTTTTTGAAGACCCGACATCCATCCTCAAGTCTTCATCCAACTCAGCAGAAGTCTTCATCTAGACGGCATCTTCTATCTTCATCCATTCGGCGCAGAGCGGCTCCATCTTCAAGTCATCCGGTGCAGAGCATCATCTTCAATCGACGTCTTCTGGAACAATGAAGTTTCACTTTAAATGACGTCATCCAAGATGGCGTCCCTTAGATTCCGATTGGCTGATAGAATTCTATCAGCCAATTGGAATTACGGTTGAAAAAATCCTATTGGCTGTTGCAATCAGCCAATAGGATTGAGTTTTCATCCTATTGGCTGATCCAATCAGCCAATAGAATGCGAGCTCAATCCTATTGGCTGATTGGCTTATTTTGTGTAATTTAGTGGGGGGGTTTTGTAACAGTGTTTTTATTTTGTGTAACTTATTTGTTAGTTTTTTATAACTTAGTGTTTTTTATTTTGTGTAACTTAGTTGTTAGTTTTTTGTAACTTTGTAATTTATAAATGTAGATTTAAATAATTTGAGTAGGGTTAGGTTTTTAAATATATAATATAGTTAATTTAATTGTTAGTTTAATGTAATTTTAGTATAACAGTTAGGGTAGGTTAATTATTAGTTTAATGTAGTTTATTGTAATTTTAGTATAATAGGGTAGATTAATTATTAGTTTAATATAGTTTAATGTAATTTTAGTATAATAGTTAGGGTAGGTTAATTAGTAGTTTAATATAGTTTAATTTAATTCTTAAAGTAAGTTTAAATTTATTATAAGATAGGGATGATGTAATTTTAATGTAAGCGGGTTGCTAGGTTTAGGGGTTAAAAGGTTAATTTAGTTTATGGCGATGTGGGGGGCTAGGGGTTAATAGGTTTAGTAAGTGGTAGTGATGTGGCAGGCAGGGGTTCAGGGGTTAATAACTTTATTTAGTTGCAGTGGGCTCCGGGAGCGGCGGGATAGGGGTAAATAACTTTATTTAGTTGCGGCGATGTCCAGGAGCGGCGGGATAGGGGTTAATACATTTTATTTAGGTGGTGGCGATGTCAGGGCGACAGATTAGGGGTGTTTAGACTCGGGGTATATGTTAGGGTGTTAGGTGTAAACATAACTTTTATTCTACCATAGAAATCAATGGAATATCGGGCAGCAGCGAACATGAGCTTTCACTGCTTTCAGACTCCCATTGATTCCTATGGTATCCGCAGCCTCCAGGGTGGCGGATTGAAAAGCAGGTACGCTGGGCCGGAATAGTGGCGATCGTACCTGTTAGCAGTTTGATAACTAGCAAAAGTAGTCAGATAGTGCCGAATTTGTATTCGGAACATCTGTAATGACATAAGCATCGATCTGTGTCGGACTGAGACCGGCGGATCGTATGTTACATCACAAATTTCAACTTTTACCAGTCTGTAGGCTTTGATAAATAAGGCAAATCAGGCTCGCCACAATTATGCTGTGGAATCCAGCGTATTTGCGGTTGACGGCTTGATAAATAGGCCTCATAGGCTCAGCATGATATAAATGTCCTCAGCCTTGCAAACCATGCTGTTTTATTCCTAGTTTTAACCTGTTTCATCCTCCACAGCCCTGCTAAGATCTGGAATAAACAATTGTCTCACAGTTTTTAGTCATATGGAAGGTTTTACAACAATGTTTACAAGTTATATTTATTTTAAGGAAAGATGTATATCTCTTTTATTACCTGCAGATAAGAAAGACTGAGAGGACAAAGAGACTTCTTTTAATTCTCTTGTTTTTTTATTTTTTTATGCAGCAGTGTCTGCAATATTTTCTCATTAGTTTGCTCTGATTGTAAAATGTGTTGTAAAATGTGTTTTACCTGTCATAATTCTATGAGGAAGTTAAACACACGGGAAAGCCCTTAATCATTCACTATAAAAAAAACTTTGACCCTTCCACTAGGAACTTACCTAAAATAAAGACACAACACCAAACATGGGGTACAAAGGCTGCAGCTTTTTATTAACTTAACACATAAACCAAATGGTAAATAATTAAATACACAAACCCAAAACAGAGCTTGCCCATAGCAGTCACTTAACCCATTATCCATCACATTCCATTACCTTCTCTCCTGGCCTTCCAGGAGGTACCCATCACTGCTATCCCACCAGGCAAGCACTCCGCCAGCTAGCTGCGACATCTCAGCCTTAAAACACAGGGAGGAAGGGAGGGAGCTTCTTCCCCCACTGACCTTGCAAAGAGATTTTGGCGCTCTTTTTGGGCCACCCCCCCTCTCCTAAGTACTTGCTTTCAAGCCCCTCCTCCTATCTACTCATTGGGCTGTCCTATGCTGGGGTCAAATGCTCCTCCATGGTAGACACCTCCTCCAGGGCTTAATTGACCCTTCCACTAGGAACTTACCTAAAATAAAGACACAACACCAAACATGGGGTACAAAGGCCACAGCTTTTTATTAACTTAACACGTATACCAAATGGTAAATAATCAAATACACAAAACCAAAACAGAGCTTATAGAACTTACTGACCAAAACTCTGACGTCAACAGACTGCTACATATGACAATGCAAGGTAACACGTCTATCTCCCCAACTTACAGACTGCATATGAAGCAGACGAATGTAGCCACGATCACGCATATCAGTGACACATGGACACGCACCCTAAACACTGAAATCACACCATACGTAATACAGCGCAGCATACAAAATACAAGAGGAGCAACTTTATCAGCAACTACTAGAGAATCACATACCAGACTGTTGCAAGCAGCATACATACCACCTAAGACATTCAAAAAATGGAGGCCAGAAACAGAAGGTCACTGTAAGAAATGCAAAGCAGCAGATGCGGACCTGCCCCACTTGCTGTGGCTATGCCCTAGGATACGGAAATTTTGGGGCATGACAGCATATTGGATAAAATCCACGTTCCACACTGAACTGACAGTATCCCCCAGACTGATAGTGTTCTTGGAGATCCCGACCTCTACACCTAACTCCCTTAAAAAAATGATCACTAACATCATCTTACAAGCTAGGAAACTTATATTAAAAAATTGGTTGAGCCCGAGGTCACCCACACTATCACAACTCAAAACAAACATCCAGACACAGCTTACATATGAAGCGGCAGACGCCCTGAGAGATGTACAATTGAGAACCAGACCTTTTCTGAAAAAATGGGAGCCCTACATACACACTCTACATACCACTGTGCAAACACAGCTTTTATTCCCCCTTAGAAACACTGAGATCCTATTAGAACAACACCTGAGAGGTAAATGGGGTTTTCTGTATGAAGAGAAACATGAAACATGAAAGATGAGTTAGTAGACATCTGCCTACACAATGCGAAGTCTGTCTTTCTGCTACTGCCCAGGGGAGAACAAAAGACCTAACTATGAGAGACGGTCAAGATCCAAACAGATCAGTGCAGAGAGAGGATCGAATTCAACTCTGATTGTTACCGTTATGATGATTATTATTTGTATCAAGTTAGTATTGAACGCTGTACTGTTGGGAGGAGTTGGGGGGGGGATGAGGGAGGGATGGGAGGAAACTGAGAGAAGGAAAAGGAAAAGAGGGATTTATCATGGACTATTGCTGCAAAAAGAACAACTCTTGGGACACAGTTCGTAGAACTTCCTTTTTGCCTTAAGAGAAAAACTTGGAAACACCTGCTGAGAGACTGTATGTAATATTACCACTCGTAACAAGATAGACCTAGTTTTGCAGTGTAAACACTTAATTGTAACATGTTTTTGTTTGCCATTGATCTGTGACCCATGAGAGAGACATCTCCACATGGTAACCCTTGTTATGATAAATAAAAGTTTTAAAGACCAAAACAGAGCTTGCCCATAGCAGTCACTTAACCCATTATCCATCACATTACATTACCTTCTCTCCTGGCCTTCCAGGAGGTACCCATCACTGCTATCCCACCAGGCAAGCACTCTGCCACAGGCAAAAGCATTACCGCCCGCCAACCAACCTTAAGGCCTTTGTAATCCCCTCTTTGATGTTAAAATTGAACAAATGTAGACCCACCTCATTTAAATGGACCCCATCTCGAAGGAAAAAACATTTCCCAGAATCCCCTTCATATTCTACATGCCGTAAAGACAGCCCACCACGTTTTTTAACAAAAGCACTCATCATCCTATTAACTTTCCTTCAAGATGTGTCCAGCCTCTTTATGTCCCATGCCGCCCTCCAAGCCAAACGCAACTCGATTTCCGACCATAAGATTACCAACCCCGGAAAAAGTTCCAATAATCTCTCAACATCCCTTTTCATTGCATCCACCAACTCCTTCTGGGATTGAAAACCCAAATCATTCCCCCCAACATGAATAAACAATACCTCAGGAGGGCAATAAAGTCTTGCATATTCTATCACTCTAACCAGAAACTGGTCCCAGCTCATGCCTCTGAAACCCAGCCATCGAATGCAGACCTCCTCCGGTGACCACCCAAGCTGCATCCCTTGCTCTTTAACCGCCGCTGCCTTTCTTGCCCAGTAAATGTATGAATGGCCCATCAACCAACAATTAACCGGACCTGCATAAACAAACAACAAACAATCGTATAACATATTAGACTAAGGATGGCCTAACATAAGACAAATAACTGTTAGATACCCACCTCCCAATCCTCTTAATTCCTGCAACCCCTATCCCTAAGGCTTGAGCCTCCGTAGCCGCCCCTATCCTGAATGAGTGTGTCCCAAATTCACCTGGCTCCAAACCTAACAACCTTACACACCTTTTAAAAACTGCCTGAAATTGAAAATGTGAGAGCGATGCCCCATCTGTGTGTATAAACAGGGGGCCCGGGACCTGTGGCCGGACCCCCACATAATCCTGAAAACTTTGCACCGAGCAACATATTCTCCCCATGGCCCTCAATGATATCTGACATTCCCTCCCCATCTAGTCCGTCTTAGATCTTCTAAACCATATTGTTAACACCCCATCACTTACAGCCACATCCGTCAGCTGATCCCCCTTTGTCCTTCCTTGTCATCCCCACCAACTTCGATATCCTAAAGGCCCTGAAAAAGGCCATCACAAAGGCCAGCCTGAACCGCTTATACTCGAAATCCGACGAGCAGACCCCCCTCAATCTCCCCATTATGCGCAACATACATTACAGGTCTTCTGCCATCCGGCACCCTCTTCCCTTTACACAAACCCTTTGCTGCCAACCTTACCACAAATTTCTTGGATACATCCTCCCACCCCATCAGTTGGAATAGGAAGGCCAATGCTGCTAACCTCCGTTTGACCATGGACCGTAATATCCCCATTCTTTTCCATTCCAACATCCAGTCAAGCATTGCCCTAGTTCTGCCTTCAAAGGAGTGAACCACCTCACGCCTCTGCAAAAATCGAAACCACAAAGACTATACCTTCATGTATGACCTCCAAGTCCCCGGAGCTACTGCGCCCCTCACTAAGTTAAACCTGCTGTGAATGCTCTCTTCCACAATGATTCTGGGCACTGGTCCCCGATCTCCTCCGCCTCCGGAGCCAGGTCCCGAAAACGATTCCACTGCAAACAGGAAAGAGCGTCAGCAACATTGTTCTCCTTACCAGGCACATGTACTGCTCGAAACATCACATTGCATTGTAAACAGTTTAACACAAATAAGCACAACAAATGAACCACAGGTAACGAGGAGGCCATCAGGCAGTTAACCGCTAACACCACCCCCATGTTATCAGTATGAATAATGACACTCTTATCTGCTAAAATTTGTGGCCAAACTTCCAGTGCCACTTCCAAGGGAAACAACTCCAAGTACACCAAATTCCTTGTCAACTCTTCCCTTTTCCACAATTCAGGCCATTGCCCCACACACCACCTGCCCTGCAAATAAGCTCCAAAACTAATCGCCCCTGCCGCATCCGTAAACAAGTGAAGATCTGATTCTGCTACTGCCACCTCCTGCACCAAGGCTCTCCCATTAAACTCACCCAAGAACGTCTTCTACACCTCCAAGTCCTCCTTAAGCTCCTTCCTCAAATGGATTCTGTGGGATGGCTCCTTTACCCCCGCCGTTGCCAAAGACAGCTTTATCACGAAAATCCTCCCGACCGGAATCATCTTACATGCAAAGTTAAGCTTCCCAATTAGGTTGCAATTTTCTCAACTTCAGCTTCTGCTTCCCCAACGCCCCTTCAAAGTCCACCACCTTGTCCTCTGGCAAGCTACACTCCATCCGAAGCGTATCCATCTGGATGCCCAAAAAACTCAAGCACGTAGAAGGCCCCTCAGTCTTATCGGCTGCCACCGGAATCCCGAAGTGATCCGCCACCTGCATGAAAGCTCTCATCAACAGTTCACAATTCCTTGACCCCTCCAGGCCCACAAACAGGAAGTAATCCAAATAGTGGACCAGTGAGTCCACCCCTGCTGTCTGCTGGACTACCCATTCCACGAAACAGCTGAACTTTTCGAAATACGCACATGAAATGGAGCAGCCCAAAGGTAAACACAAATCTACGAAATAAGCCCCGTCAAAGAAGCACCCCAGCAGGTGGTGACACCTAGGATGTACCGGCAACAGCCGAAAAGCAGCCTCCACATCTACCTTCGCCATTTTTGCACCTACCCCAGCTTCCCTTACCAAGTCAAAAGCCCTATCAAAGGAGGCATAATGAACTGCAGCCATTTCAGGGTCAATCCCGTCATTTACAGAAGCTCCTTTTGGATAGGACAGACGGTGAATCATTCTAAACAGCCCAGGAACCTTCTTCGGGACCTCACCCAAAGGTGAAACCCTCAGGTTATCTAAAGGCATGTCCTTGAAAGGACCCGCCATCCTGCCCAGAGCCACTTCCTTTCCTAATTTACCCCTGACCACCTCCGGAAATTCCATGGCTGATTTTAGGTTCCCATGGGTCCTACATCCCCCGCCTTCCACAAACGGAATCCAGAAACCCGAACTGAAACCCGTCAGCAGCAGCTTCGCATCTAACCTCCCCCTTTTTCCCCTAGCGTACTGTCTTAACCACAGCACCATCTTTTCGACTCTCACCGGAGTCCAGGCCCTGTACACCCATGTCACCCGGCTTGGTCGGTAACCTCCCTTTCTTAAAGCACCTGGCAAACGCGTGAGCTCCTCCACACCCTGAACATTTGTGTTTATACTTACACGCTCCTCCAAATCTGCACTGTCCATCATTAAATTGGAAGCACAAACCCTTCCTGATAGCCATTGAAGCACTTTCTCCTGCTCCCCCAGGCCCGCGAAAGGACTGCCCTCCATGTAGCGGTGTCATCATCTTCAGCCAAATCCCCATGTTGCGGTCATCCCACTTCATGTCAGGCCGCACCGCTATCCTCTGGCGAAACTGCTCATTGTATCGCCACCGTGCCATCCCTCCATAGGTCTGATATGCCGCTCATATTTCGTCAAAGTAACAAAACAGCGTGGAGCCTTGCTCTGGGAACTTCTCCGCCATCACACTTGCTAACATGCAGAATGCCCTCGATCAATTGCCAAAGGTCTTGGGCAACTTCCTGTATCTCTTCTTGCGCTCCTCTTCCTCTTTTTTCCCTTGTTCCCCTTTAGCATCGTCCTTGATCTCCACAAACTGCTCTAGCGTAGTAGTAGTAGTAGTGAAAAGATCTCCAAAAACTCACGCTTCCATATCTTTTCCTTAATGTCCTGGGCCAAATGTATGCCCAACGGCCCAATTGTGCAGAGACAAGGCCTACTCATCGCCACCTCCGCCACCTTGATGGTTCCCCCTGTGACGGCGGCCACTGCCCCCCCGGTAACCCGTTGCACCTGTTTGCCCCAAACCCCGGCTACCCTCGTGCCTCCCCCATATTGCTTCTCTACCTGCGCCACCAATTCCTTCAAACCTTTCAATAACGTTGAAACCCCTTCATTCACAGACCCCACATTAACATTATTGGTAACAGTGGTTCCTGCAGACAATTGAGACACCTCACCTGTGTCGCTAGGTGCCATGGTCTGTCCTGAGCCGCCGCTATCTTGTGTTCTGCTCCCGGCTGCTTCCAACCTCCTGGTCCCATCTGCCAACCTTCTGCCCACTCTATCGTCTTCCTCCCCTTGTCCCCTCGTGGAACGTGCTCTGGTCCTCGACCTCTCTCTGTCCCGATTACCACCTCGCCTGGGCAATCTCTCCAACATGGCCCAAGTTGGGGAGACTTGCGACACTCTCCTCCTTCCCTCATCCACCGGGGAACAGGATCTAGCCCGCCCCTGATCCACTGCCTCTCTGGCTGTCACTCCTGCCGCCGTGCCTATCTCCTGCCTGTGAAGACAACATACAATCAAGGCCGGCCCTACCAGACCACCCCGTATTTGCCCTGCTCCCGCTGGTTGACTCCCTTGAACCTCTCACTCCTTCCGGACCTCCCCTTTCCCCCCCAGCAGCACCAGGAGACATAATTTGTAAGAGCTGGGCCAATGCCCTCATGTCCCCTACCTGGTCCGCCGCCACAGGTCCAGACTCCACCACGCTCCCTTGATTTTCCTCATCAAACTCGTTATACGAGTCTCCCAGGAAGATTGTGTCCAGATCCATATCATTAAAGTCATGCTCCCTCTTAGGCGTCCCCTGCACTGCAGGCCCGCCGTCACTGCTCCTGTTCACGTCCTTGGATCCTGCTGGATGATAGAGGCAGAAGGGCAGGGAAAGCAACCACACCATTAATTAGTACTGATATTCTCACCCTGCCCCCCCGGCCCCCCCACAGACCCTAACTCTGATCATCCTGTCTCTCCATGCCATCATATCCCCACCCCCCATAATGTACCAATAGATTAACATCAGCAATACACTTTACCTTTGAGGTTTGCTTGCTATCATTTAATTAGGAGAGAAAGCAGCATGAAAAAAAAACCCAGCCAGCTTAGAATTGAAACCTCTTTCTGCTAAAGCTTCTTAGCCATCCCCTCAGCCCCCATGACACATCTCTCTGCCCCTATCCTTGCTCCCTAGTACCTTACACCCCATAACTTAACCCCTTCTCGCTTGCTCCTCCCACCCCAATTTTTTTTTAGCCTCACTAACCTCATGCCGGCTCCTAACCTAGGGTCTTCATTCCCAGGCCCATGCTCCAAACCCTATCTGCCATGTTCCCTCTACTCCCTTCCCTGAGTACTGTTAACCTGACCCGGCTTCTTCCCCGCAATTCCCCTTTTTTGCACCCAACCTTCCCTGTGCTTATCAGGCCGTCTAGCCTCTCTACTGATTTCCGGCAAACTCCTCTCCGCATTCAACCACCACACTACTTGTCCTACCGCCACACTACCCTTCTTCATACCTGTGCCCTGCGCTCCCTGCGGCTGCGTCCTCCTCACCGCCTGGCTCTTCCACCTGACCGCTGCGCTCCACCGTCTGCTCCCAATCCTCCTGCTGCCGGTTCCTCCTCACCAACGGCCCTCAGCGGTGTCGATACTGCTGCAGCTGCTGCACTTGCAGGCGACACCCTCCTTCCGCTCCTCCTGCGCAAGCACGGCCCCTGTATCCTGGGTCTGCTGTCCAGTTCCGGACTGAGCCACTCCGGTGGTCTGGCCCTCCTGACGGGTCTCCCCCAGAGGGCCATGTTGTTCTGCCACGTCCGGCGATCTCCTGCGGCGCCGAGCACACCGCCAACAGCTGCTCCTGCACCCAAGTCGTGCCTCTGGTGTTAGCCAAGGCTGTGACTGATGCAATCAGGTCCTGAAGGGCTGCCATCTCTCGGCAAGGTACGTGCCAGAAAATAGCTTCTTCCCCCACGGACCTTGCAAAGAGATTTTGGTGCTCTTTCTGGGCCACCCCCCTCTCCTAAGTACTTGCTTCCAAGCCCCTCCTCCTATCTACTCATTGGGCTGTCCTATGCTGGGGTCAAATGCCTATCGTTGGTAGACACCTCCTCCAGGGCTTAATTTTTTTATTAAAAGCAAAATTATTTTATCCTGTTTCATTCAATTTATAGTTTAGTCTTGACATGTTTTTTAAAGATAATATCCATGCTTATGCAATAATTAGATAAGCCCAGATAATTTGTTTGAGCATAAAATGAGATTAGAACTGGACAGCTTTAAGTACAGATAATAATAACAGTTACACGAAACATATTACTTCTGGAACATGGGAAGATATTCATGAATGTTTGCCTTCCCTGAACTACTAGTGCACTTGACATGCAAATAACACTGGGAAATTAGGTAACTAGTATTCTTTAAGAATGCTTATGAAATGTTAACCATTCTCTTTTTGAGTTGAATTTGGTTTTAAGAAGAATATTAGAGTAACTAGTTTGGAAAGCTTAAAGGGTCAACATCTGGGTTTGGTACTATTTTCTTTGTGTCATCTAAGATGGATGGTCTTGGTTTGGATTGGCCACTCAAGATTATAAAGAAACTCTGTATACAGGGAGTGCAGAATTATTAGGCAAATGAGTATTTTGACCACATCATCCTCTTTATGCATGTTGTCTTACTCCAAGCTGTATAGGCTCGAAAGCCTACTACCAATTAAGCATATTAGGTGATGTGCATCTCTGTAATGAGAAGGGATGTGGTCTAATGACATCAACACCCTATATCAGGTGTGCATAATTATTAGGCAACTTCCTTTCCTTTGGCAAAATGGGTCAAAAGAAGGACTTGACAGGCTCAGAAAAGTCAAAAATAGTGAGATATCTTGAAGAGGGATGCAGCACTCTTAAAATTGCAAAGCTTCTGAAGCGTGATCATTGAACAATCAAGCGTTTCATTCAAAATAGTCAACAGGGTCGCAAGAAGTGTGTGGAAAAACCAAGGCGCAAAATAACTGCCCATGAACTCAGAAAAGTCAAGCTTGCAGCTGCCAAGATGCCACTTGCCACCAGTTTGGCCATATTTCAGAGCTGCAACATCACTGGAGTGCCCAAAAGCACAAGGTGTGCAATACTCAGAGACATGGCCAAGGTAAGAAAGGCTGAAAGACGACCACCACTGAACAAGACACACAAGCTGAAACATCAAGACTGGGCCAAGAAATATCTCAAGACTGATTTTTCTAAGGTTTTATGGACTGATGAAATGAGAGTGAGTCTTGATGGGCCAGATGGATGGGCCCGTGGCTGGATTGGTAAAGGGCAGAGAGCTCCAGTCTGACTCAGACGCCAGCAAGGTGGAGGTGGAGTACTGGTTTGGGCTGGTATCATCAAAGATGAGCTTGTGGGGCCTTTTCGGGTTGAGGATGGAGTCAAGCTCAACTCCCAGTCCTACTGCCAGTTTCTGGAAGACACCTTCTTCAAGCAGTGGTACAGGAAGAAGTCTGCATCCTTCAAGAAAAACATGATTTTCATGCAGGACAATGCTCCATCACACGCGTCCAAGTACTCCACAGCGTGGCTGGCAAGAAAGGGTATAAAAGAAGAAAATCTAATGACATGGCCTCCTTGTTCACCTGATCTAAACCCCATTGAGAACCTGTGGTCCATCATCAAATGTGAGATTTACAAGGAGGGAAAACAGTACACCGCTCTGAACAGTGTCTGGGAGGCTGTGGTTGCTGCTGCACGCAATGTTGATGGTGAACAGAGCAAAACACTGACAGAATCCATGGATGGCAGGCTTTTGAGTGTCCTTGCAAAGAAAGGTGGCTATATTGGTCACTGATTTGTTTTTGTTTTGTTTTTGAATGTCAGAAATGTATATTTGTGAATGTTGAGATGTTATATTGGTTTCACTGGTAAAAATAAATAATTGAAATGCGTATATATTTGTTTTTTGTTAAGTTGCCTAATAATTATGCACAGTAATAGTCACCTGCACACACAGATATCCCCCTAAAATAGCTATAACTAAAAACAAACTAAAAACTACTTCCAAAACTATTCAGCTTTGATATTAATGAGTTTTTTGGGTTCATTGAGAACATGGTTGTTGTTCAATAATAAAATTAATCCTCAAAAATACAACTTGCCTAATAATTCTGCACTCCCTGTATAGAGGATGGATTGTGAATATACTCACCATTTGTAGTTTTAAATGCAACTCGCCTATACTTTTTCTTTCCCAAAGAGATTTCAGCAGTAAAGGATGACTATTGCCTCAGCTCATAAGTGACTATGAAGAAGGGGGATATGGTTGCCCCTTTATCTATATTTTCCACTCTTTATGTTTTTCCTTCTATGCAGAGTTCTAATCGTATCTGAATTTGGCAGGTTGTTCTTGTATCCAGCCTTTTCCACCACTTCTCCCTCCACCTATTGACTAATCGAGCTCTGTCTCTGGGTTTTAGGGTCTACCTGAATATTCAATGATGTGCTGAGGCCGAAGTCTTAAGGGTTCTGATGCTTCTCAAAATATTTTCTGTTGTTTTGGCAACTGAGCTCTAATGGGATATACTGCAAAAATGTCTGTTTTTCAGGGCATTTCCCAAGCACAAGAAAAACAGAATGAACATAATCCAGGTGTTACAAACCAAATCCTGTTACATTCTATATACTGAATGTTTCATCAGTGTAACTAGCTCATTTAAATCTGTTCCTAGATGACCTCAGCAGAGGAGACAAGAGGATAGAAATTCCAAAATGAGAGTTTAAACGGGAATTAATCCAGATGTTTTTTTACGATTCAGAGCATTCAGGTTTAAATAACAGTTACTTCTATTCTTAAATATGCTTTGTTATCTTGGTATTCTTTGCTATGGGAGCAGAAATTCACTACTGAGAGTTAGCTGAGCACATCGGGTGAGCCAATGACAAGGGGCATATTTTCAGCCACCAATCATCAGCTACCTCCCATTAATGCATTGCTGCTCTTGAGCCGTCTTGGGTATGCTTTTCAACAAAGGATAGAAAGAGAAGGAAGCACATTAGATAACAGATGTAAAATGCTCTATCTGGATAATGACAAAAAATTGAGATTCGTGTCCCTTTAAATGCTTTTAAAAGTTTACTTTGTATGCAGACCTTTTGTTTTGAATTGCTGCTGCATATTATGCATATGTAAAAGAAGAGTTTTCCACTAAGTAGACAGAATTGTTTCAAATTTCAGGAGGAAATCAATCAGCAGCACACAGTAATATAATTGTGTTTATGTCATTACATCCATACGTACTAACACTTTACCTTTTTTAAATACTGTATGCACATCCAATAACTCTCTCCTGTTGTACATGTTAATACAGATATTACTATGTTAAGGGTATATGTTTCCGCAAGTTACTTCCTCCTCCCCTATCATATTTGTTTAACAAAATGGTCCTTAAATATTTCAATTTCTATTTAACCATCACATATTGGATTTCTCTTTTGATTATTCATGGCTGGGGGTGTTTAATGTGGCTGCATTGAAATATATATTGTATGTATCCTATCCTATAAATAATATCAGTGGCAAGCAGTGAAGAGTTGCTTTCTTTTAAAAATATTGTCTCCTCAACATAAAAAGCTTTATGTTTATGCTTGGATGTAAGGAGCAAAATTCTGAGGTGGGTGGGGACATTTGGTCATTGTATCTCCTCTCCAGATGCTAATGCCTATGTGATTTATGCTAATTACTGGTTTGTACATTAGTATTTAATGGGCTTTAACATTGCTTGTTATTATGATTGCGTATATAAATATATTTGAGATAATGAATGCAATATTCAATCTGGGCGTTTCCTTAAATTACAAGTAAATACAGTAAATTTGCATAATAAACAAATGCATGATAAAAAGACAATGCAATAGCACTTTGGGGTAGATTTATCATAGTGCGAGCGGACATAATATGATGTAGCGTATAATGTCCACCGCATATCGATAAATCGATAAATGCATACGCTGTCAGCATTTATCATTGCACCAGCAGTTCTTGTGAACTGCTTGTGCAATGCCTCCACCTGCAGATTTGCGGCCGCTAGCAGGGGTGTCAATCAACCCGATTGTATTCGATCGGGTTGATTTCTGTCTGCGGCCTCAGAGCAGGCGGACAAGTTATGGAACAGCTGCCTTTAGACTGCTGCTTCATAACTTCTGTTTCTGGCGAGCCTGAAGGCTTGCGCAGAAACAGGGGCATCAAGCTCCATATGGAACTTGATAAATCCGCCCCTTAGTCTGATCTTCAAATGAGTAGATTTTTTTTCTGACAAATTTCAAATTTATGTCTATTTTCACTCTCCCTGTATCATGTGACAGCCATCAGCCAATCACAAATGCATATACATATATTGTGTGAATTCTTGCACATGCTCAGTTTTAGCTGCTGACTTAAAAAGTGTAAATATAAGAAGACTGTGCACATTTTGTTAATGGAAGTAAACGGAAAGTTGTTTAAAATTGCATGTTCTGTCTGAATAATGAAAGTTTAATTTTGTCCCTTTTTAATTATTTTGCGTCACTGGCCTCGTCTCTGACCTTTTGTGCCCATAGCCTTTCCTCAGTACTGTCACCATTCTTCACTTATTTCTCTGTCACAGCAAATGACCTCTTAGTCATGTCTCAGTTACATGCAGATGATAGGAAAAATACAGGAAACAGCCGGAGACAGTCAGAACATCTTTCAGAGTGGTGGCGCAGCAGCACGTTCACTCCAGTCTCAGTGATAATAAAAGACACAGTAAGGTGACTGACACCACAGAGCATTGTGATTTTATTTAGATGTTGATGTGATGTGAGAATGAACTCCTGTGTCTCTCTTTCAGGAAGCTATGGGCTAGATATGAACTTATCTTCTCATAGAAAAGCTCTGATAGCAAGAATCAGTTTACATTGACTTTATCAAAAATATGTTGAAGATACTGTAGTCTCGTAAGCATGATAAAATGAGATGTTTATATGCACGTATAAAGCCAGATACATATTGATAGAAAATACTATAGACAAAAAAAAAAAAACAATCAGATAGTTTTACCAGTTTTTCAATACCTCTATAACTAAAGCTATTAGATCACCAGATATCAGGTTCTGTAAGAAAACAAAAAAAACAAAACAATAAAAAAACAGCCTTAATTGTGTGGATGCTATATTTTCTATGAGGTCAGCAAATGGTAACTTCATGTGCATCTCAATGTTTGTCCATGCAAACCGCTTTCTTTTAATACCAACATTTAGCTGCCACTACACTATAGTACAAGCCAGCAGCCTAGCATAAGAAAACAAATCTAGGGGTACACAGGAACTGTGGACTAGAAACAAATGTTTTGGTTAGTCAGGGTCGGTGGGGGGTCTTGAGTTGATGGGTCAGGATTAGTTTGAGGGATACTTTGCAAGGTGTGATAGGAAGATGCAGCACCCATGGGTGTCATTGGAGCTAATTTCGAAGGACTGTTAAAGGACCACTAAACTTGACATTTAAACAATTGAAAGTGAAACATTATTGCAATATACATTCATTATTTATTTTGCTGCGTTTTGCTGTAAAATATATCTAAACATTGTGCTTGTTTCACTTTCTACCCGGGAGGTTTGGGTTGGAACTTTTAGGCAATTTATGTAAGCTTTTGTTTACTTCACCCTCCCCTCTAAGATTTTCAGCAGTCACATGTTTGTAAAATATGCATTATCAGTTTTGCATGATGCATCTACAATCATGATAGGAGAATCATTCTTTGCAATAGTAACAAAGGATTACAAACTTTTGCCCGATTTTGTATAAACAAAACACATATTCTAAATAACCTGTATTAAAGTAAACTTACCAACCTCAAACTCTTGTAAATCGAAGCCTCATTTACTTTGAAAATTAATTTAAATTTTTTGGCAATAACGTCATGATATCCAGCCCACTATTTTCGCACCTACGTGTATGCAATCACGAACCAATCTGATTCACCGCTTATGCATATAATTATAAGCAAAATTGTTTCTCATTCGCATGTGCACAAAACCGGCACCAATAGCGCATGCACATTTTCTACTACTGATGCCGTAATTACCAGCAGCTAAATGGGAATAACGAATGCGCATTTTAAAGCTAAATCGATGCTATCGGTTCTCCAGGCTTTCTACGCTGAAACGCCAAATATATAATTCCTCCCGTCCTTATATATTTATATATATATATATATATATATATATATATATATATATATATATATAAAATGTGGTCATGGATGATGTGCAAATAACATTCTATAATTTTAGATAGATGATATATACATCGAAATTTGTGTATTGAGGTTTGCTGTATAACCTTATTTACATACAATCAATTTAAATAAATAAATTTAATATGCTCAACATCATTAAAGTATGTACTTTTTATATAATAAGCCTTATATACAATATCAATGTTTCCAAAAAAACTAAATTACTGTTTGAATTTTTTTTTATATATATATAAGTTGGTGCCGTTAATATTGATACCTTTTTTCATTATAGATTTACAATTAATATAGATTGAATATATCTTATAATTATATATATCTTGATTCGATCGTTTTTTATTCAATTATTTTGCTTTTATCCGATTTAGATACTTAGGGGCCCATTTATCAAGCTCCGAATGGAGCTTGAGGGTCCGTGTTTCTGCCGAGCAGGGTTATGGAGCGTGCGATCTAAAGACTGCTGCTCCATAACCCTGTCCCCCTGCTCTGAGCAGGAGGACACACATAGCTGAAAATCAACCCGATCAAGTACGATCGGGTAGATTGACACCTCCTTGCTGGCGGCCGTTTAGCCATGAATCTGCAGGGGACGGCGTTGCAGCTGCTGGTGCAATGCTGAATACGGAGAGCGTATTGCTCTCCGCATTCAGCGAGGTCTGGTGGACCTGATCCGCACTGTCGGATCAGGTCCGCTAGACCTTTGATAAATATCCCCCTTAGTAATAATGCTCGCTATAACTAGGGAGATTATACAAACTTACCTATCAATGCGCTCCTGGATCTTTTTATGTACGATAGATAAAGCGGGTCTTCTGTGTCAGAGCCGGTCTGGAAGGGAGTGACGTTGTCGATGATGTTGCGCAATCTTGTGCATGCGCAGTGAGACATTTTGCTGCCATATTCAAACTGCGGTTGTCACACAGGATTGGATAGGAGCAGCAGATACCCACGGATTTATATATATATTAATATAAATTTATATCTAATGAAGATTGCAGCGATTAGGTAAAAAAATCATAATGACATCCTATGGACAATATGCTTATAACAGATTGTAGAAATGTAAAAAGCTAAGTTAAATTGAGCTTACAGTGGTCCTTTAACTGATATGCCTCCTCTCAGGCGGCAGTCATCAATCCGCCCGATCCCATACGATCGGGTTGATTGACACCCCCTGCTAGCGGCCGCGAATCTGTAGGGGGCGGCATTGTACAAGCAGTTGACCATGCTGTCGGCATTTATCGATGTCTGGCGGACATGATCGCTACAGCGGATCATGTCTGCCAGACACTTGATAAATCGGCCCCTATATCTGAATAATAGTTTGTGATTGGTTAGCAAGGATTCTTTTGTTCTGAAGGACAGGGAAATCAGTGAAATGAATAAACATAAAATAATATACTCATTTGACAAAATGAAGCTACAGTTTACATTGCAAAATTATTCTCAGATTATGAAGGTTCAAAATCACTTAGTTTACAATTTGTGTTTAGTGGTCCTTTAATAAGTGTTGGGGAGTGGTAATACCATGGGCTAGTTACTGTTATAACAGTGTCAGAAATTGCAGAAATCGTGATTCAGTAAAAAAAAAAAAAAAAAAAAGTGAATGCTAATGTTTTGTCTTCATTATGATTTTTCCCTGATTTCGTTGTAATGTGTTCTAGATTTACTATGTGTCTACACCAGAGATTTACCTCCCATTTAACAGATCGCACACAGCAAAGGGTAATATTATACTTGACTCTAACAACTGATTTGTAAACTGCTTGGTTAATATTTACTTTGGGAAGTGAGTTTCCTTGTTGAGACTGGTACAGAGTAGTCACGCCACTGATGATCTGATAGGAAGGTGATTAATAAGATCTTATTGATATAAAGCTGACACTTTGTTATTATATTTCTGCATGATGACATCATTTATAAAGTTTCTATGCTGCAGCAAGGTGTGACTGTATCTGTCTGAGCTATCCCTGCTAGAAAGAAAACAAAGAAATGACTGTGTTAGAATTGTTTAAAAGTCAACAATACATAAATACATTGTCAGAGCATCATTTACTAATAAATATTATATCCACTGGCATAAATTAGTGGTGTATTTAATTTCAGAGAAAATCTGCGGCCCCCTCACCCCATAGTTTAGTTCATATTTGCCATGTTTTATAATGAAATGTATAAATAAATCATTTAAAGGAGCATAGGAGTGGGAAGACATAATGCTATAGTACTACTCCTCAAAATGTGCTGCCACCTCTTAGTCGTGTTGCCTAATGAATAAGTGTTGCCCTAATGCAGCACTGCCACAAATGCTCCACAAAATGTATATCATGTGTGCAAATGGCTTTAACATAGAGATACACGAGTCGCATGTTTGAGCAGCTCCTCATCTGCAGAAGTTAATCGATCTTAAAGGACCAGTCAACACAGTAGATTTGCATAATCAACAAATGCAAGATAACAAGACAATTCAATAGCACTTAGTCTGAACTTCAAATGAGTAGTAGATTTTTTTTTTCTGCCAATTTTAAAACTTATGTCTTTTTCCACTCCCCCTGTACCATGTGACAGCCATCAGTCAATCACAAATGCATACACATACCATGTGACAGCCATCAGCCATTCACAAATGCATACACACTTACTCTTGCACATGCTCAATAGGAGCTGGTGACTCAAAAAGTTTAAATATAAAAAGACTGTGCACATTTTGTTAATGGAAGTAAACTGAAAAGTTGTTTAAAATGGCATGCTCTATCTGAATAATGAAAGTTTAATTTTGATTGAGTGTCCCTTTAATCTCATTGAATTATGAGGGAAAACCGATCACAGAGTTAGATCAACTAACCGTGCTCATTATGCTCCCAAATAGGACCGTGTACAGCTTTTCCAGCTCACTTTTGGATCCTGGGCTATCCTTACGCAGTTTGTTACAACCTTGAAAGCCATTCACCTACTGATTCCTTACTTACTTCAGCGAGTGTGATCACGCTTGAGTAGATAGCATTGGAACCCCAATAATCAGTTAGAGGGCTTTTCTATAGCCCAGGGCATACCCACGCCGATCATTCTGCATTTACCGAAACACTGTGCAGGACATTCAACCAGGAAGGTGTCCAAACTTCTAATTACACAATCTCTTCTGACCATGTTCCGGTGGAGTTCGGGAATGGTGGCACTATGGGGCCCCAGCATTCACTGCCTGTCTCCCCGGAATCTCAGAGTGACTCAGTGGTTGGGGATTTGCAACCCAAATTGCGGAGCAGCAAACCAATAACCCAAGCTCGTCATGGTCTCACTATCACTAACCTACCAGTTTTCGCAATGACCCAGCTGTCCAAGGGTCTCAAATTTGTGAAAATCCCGGGAGGTGTTTATACTCTGCACTTAAAGTGAAGGTAAACTTTGATGAATAAAAGCCAGTTTTTTTAAAAATACTATTAAAAACAGGGGCACTTTCATTCATCAAAGTTTACAAAGCAGTTGTTTTGATTAAAAACTTACCTCTCTTCTTTGCACATCCAGAGCAACTTCCCTCACCCAGAGATCCCCCAGCTTCCTCCAATCACGGCTTTCCCTCCAAGGTAGTCATTGCCTGAGGCCATGCCGTGATTGGAGGAAGCTAGATTAGTCATTGATGACGTGTGAAGAGAGGATCTCCGGGTGGGGGAAGCTGCTCTGGCTGTGAAAAAAACAAAGGTAAGTTTTTAATCAAAACGGCTGCCTTCTAAACTTTGATGAATGAAAGTGCCCCTGTTTTTAATAGTATTTTAAAAAACGGGCTTTCATTCATCAAATTTTACCTTCACTTTAAGATATGTCTGGCTGTCGGCTCTGTGTAGCTTACCATCCGCTCAGCAACCCAGTTATTACTGCTATGTACATCTATTGACTTTGAATTGGGACCCTGGAGGCTTACCTTTCACAGATACGGACTGACAGGTTATTTTGCTACTAGGCTAGGGTAACCAACAGACTGCATATTGCTATACATTTACACTTCTCCATAACATGCCTATGCACCTTTTGCCATACAGCCCTCCCTGACGTCTTGGCAACTCCAAACAACACTTGACCATGGCTTATACATTATGGGATGATTGCTGCAATTTAAAATGAGTATTGACTGACCTATATATATATATATATATATATTGAGCACAGCTTACAACGCAATATATTGTTTTTTCTATTTAGGGTATTTTATACTCTAGATTACTATACCAAGCCAAATAAACTTATTGAGGTTACTCTGTTACCTGTTTAATAATGACTGCTGTAGTGCACGGTTTGCACATATATATATATACAGCTTAGACCAGCTCCTACTGTAGATTATCATGTTTAGGCGGTTTGTTTTCCCCCTAGCAGTTTAGTTTATACACTGTACAGTCATATATTTTATGTGCTTTAGCTTACGGCAGGCAAATTTTAATAGATCTTATAATTATCTGATATATATGTAGATATGTGAATTTTGCTCTAGAATTTTTTTTTTACGGGAATTATAAAGATGGCTACAGGCTAGGAGGTTCGACTGAGTACACATATCTGAGCAGACTAAGCTTCACTACCATGTGTTTTCCATATATGAAACTCTAAACTATATATATGTTAGTCACAGTAGTCAGGTCGCTCGCTTTCCGTAGAGGCTCAGCTAGGATTTGAGTATATACGTTTTGTTATTCTTTCTTCCTAATCAAATGTGTTACACTCTTATAAATAGAGATCTGAAAAATATGATTTACACATACCAGTTAACATTAAGGTAGCTGCAGCTTATCTAGCCTGTAAAGATTTTGCGTTTGGAGAGACTCAAAAGTGCCTTATATGTGTCCTCTAGTCTATATAAATATGAAATCAAATTGTCCCCATATAACCAATTTGTTTATATGTATAACAATATCTGATATAATTTAGTTAGGGGCAGGGGCGTATTATGGCCTAGGCCAACAAGGCCGGTGCCTAGGGCAGCAGATTTGGGAGGGGCAGACCATCTGCCCTATCCTCTCTCTAAAAGCCAGCACACAGTACAGTGAGCGATAAAGGGCAGGCTTTTACAGAGAAGACAAGGCACATGCGCTTATTAAATTAGCTCTTCACAGGCAGTGCTCCTTTAAACTGTTGCTTCATTTAGAGCCACCAGCATTTTTGCAGTGGAAGCGTTCTTGGTAAGAAACTTCTTTACCTCCCTTTTCTCCCCTCCCCTTCTTTTCTCTCCCTTCTCTCAGGGAGAAAATGGTATGAGATTCATGCAATTCAACCCACCTGTACGCCAGTGTTTTGCTAGTCCATTTTCTTTTTAATTGTTATGAAAATAAAAAAAAATTACACACTGACCCTAACAAATATTGAGGGGAAAAAAGGCCTAAAACCTTTTTTTTTTTGGGGGGGGGGGGGCAGCAGAGTTTTGAGTGCCTAGGGCAGCACAAAACCTACATTCGCCACTGCTTAGGGGTAAATTCTGTCATAGGCCTAGAATTATTATTAATGCAAAAAGGGACATTTGAGGGGTATAGTCACTCTCACTTCTTAAATGAGTTAGGGAGGCCATGTACAATATTAATATTTTGCTCAACAATATACTGATAAGGTAGTATTTGCTTCCCTTACATTAAAGTATAGCTAGTTCCTATTAATACCTATAACCTCTTATAGTAATCCATATAAGCCATGTGGCCATGCTATCAATCTTAACACTTATGCTGCTCCAATAGTATTTTCTATTTCTACATAATCCCCACACCACCCATTAATACACTCTGGCTTCTGTAATTATGCTCAGAGTGTTTTTGGTTATGCGGTTCTCTCGTAACATACCGCAAATGCAATCATATTTCACTATATAAACTATATATAACCAGTGAGTAGTCTTTCACATATTTCTACAACCTAAGCTAATATTTCTCTTTATAACAGGTTGTGTACCCCCTGGAATATCTCACTGTTTGTTTGTTTGTATGTTTAAACACAAGTTCATGAAAAAGTGTAGACAATAACATAGAATCTATATATCTTTTGCGGCAGATGAGAATTCAATTACAGCTAAATTACGAGTTATGCGTGCTATAGGGAAATTAATGAGCGCAACAAAAGTTGCGTTATTTAACCCCCTATAGCGCAGCCATTACAAGTTTTCAAACAGCCGGCTTGGGCATGCGATATGGTTGCGTTGAGCTCCATACCACACAAAATACAAGCGCTGTTTTGATGTGCTCGTGCACGCTTCCCCCATAGACATCAATGGGGAGAGCGGGTTAGAAAAAAGCCTAACACCTGTGATTGTGGAATGAAAAGCTCCGTAACACAGCCCCATTGATGTCTATGGGGAAAAGAAAAGTTACGTTTAAACCTAACACTAGGGATGGGCGAATGTGCAAATTTTCGAATTTCGAATCTAGAACGAATGTTATTACCGAAATTCGAATTCTAAATTCGAATGTCGATAAGAACGAATATTCTTAAAAATTCGAAAATCGAATGTTATTTACAGTTTTCGAATGTCACTTTCGAATTCGAATGTTTATAATTATATCGAATGTCTACATTCGAAATTCGAATTTTTCGAATTCGAATATAAATTCGAATTTTTCGAATTCGACTATAAATTCGAATTTTTCGAATTCGAATATTGCATAATTCGAATATTACATTTAAAAGCATTAGAAATACTATTACAATCTAAATTCGAATTTTTCAAATTCGAATACACGTATTGCATAATTCGAATATTATATTTAAAGAAAAAGCATTAGAAATACTATTACAATCTAAATTCGAATTTTTCGAATTCGAATACACGTATTGCATAATTAGAATATTACATTTAAAGAAAAAGCATTAGAAATACTATTACAATCTAAATTCGAATTTTTCGAATTCGAATATTGCATAATTCGAATATTACATTTAAAGAAAAAGTATTAGAAATACTATTACAATCTAAATTCGAATTTTTCGAATTCGAATACACGTATTGCATAACTCGAATATTACATTTAAAAGCATTAGAAATACTATTACAATCTAAATTCGAATTTTTCGAATTCGAATACACGTATTGCATAATTCGAATATTATATTTAAAGAAAAAGCATTAGAAATACTATTACAATCTAAATTCGAATTTTTCGAATTCGAATACACGTATTGCATAATTCGAATATTACATTTAAAGAAAAAGCATTAGAAATACTATTACAATCTAAATTCGAATTTTTCAAATTCGAATATTGCATAATTCGAATATTACATTTAAAGAAAAAGTATTAGAAATACTATTACAATCTAAATTCGAATTTTTCGAATTCGAATACACGTATTGCATAATTCGAATATTACATTTAAAGAAAAAGCATTAGAAATACTATTACAATCTAAATTCGAATTTTTCGAATTCGAATATTGCATAATTCGAATAATACATTTAAAGAAAAAGCATTAGAAATACTATTACAATCTAAATTCGAATTTTTCGAATTCGAATATTGCATAATTCGAATATTACATTTAAAGAAAAAGCATTAGAAATAGTATTACAATCTAAATTCGAATTTTTCGAATTCGAATACACGTATTGCATAATTCGAATATTACATTTAAAGAAAAAGCATTAGAAATACTATTACAATCTAAATTTGAATTTTTCGAATTCGAATACACGTATTGCATAATTCGAATATTAC
This sequence comes from Bombina bombina, assembly GCF_027579735.1. NCBI lineage: Eukaryota > Metazoa > Chordata > Amphibia > Anura > Bombinatoridae > Bombina > Bombina bombina. The sequence continues at coordinate 1,126,550,304 of NC_069499.1, read as the reverse complement.
ATTTAAAGAAAAAGCATTAGAAATAATATTACAATCTAAATTCGAATTTTTCGAATTCGAATATTGCATAATTCGAATATTACATTTAAAGAAAAAGCATTAGAAATACTATTACAATCTAAATTCGAATTTTTCGAATTCGAATATTGCATAATTCGAATATTACATTTAAAGAAAAAGCATTAGAAATACTATTACAATCTAAATTCGAATTTTTCGAATTCGAATTTTTTCGAATGTAATCGTAAAATTCGAAACCGAATATTCGAAAATCGAATGTTAGAATGTTATGTAAACATTCGAAATTCGATTCGAACGAACGAATGTGTTAAAATTCGTGTCGTTTTTCGAATGTTGCAAAACATTCGCCCATCCCTACCTAACACCCTGACATAAACCCGAGTGTAAACACCCCTAATCTGCCGCCCCCTAACTACAGTTATTAACCCCTAATCTGCCGCTCCCGATATCGTCGCCAGTATATTAAAGTTAACCCCTATTCCGCCGCACTCCAACATTGCCGCCACTATATTAAAGTTATTAACCCTATTCCGCCGCTTCCCGACATCGCCGCCACTAAATAAAGGTATTAACCCCTAGACCTCTGGCCTCCCACATCACTACCACTAAATAAACCTAGTAACCCCTAAACCGCCAGCCCCCCACATCGCAACAAGCTAAATTAAACTATATTAACCCCTAAACCTAACCCTAACCTAAACCTAATTCTAACACCCCCTAACTTTAACATAATTAAAATAGAGCTAAACTAAAGTTAAAATTATTAACTAAATAATACCTATTTAAAACTAAATACAAACTTACCTGTGAAATAAGACCTAAGATAGCTACAATATAACTAATACAAACTTACCTGTGAAATAAAACATATGCTGCCTTACACTAAAACCTAACATTGCAAAAAAAAAAAAAAAACACTAAAATTACAAAATATAAAAAAACCTACAATTACAAAAAATAACAAACAAAATTATAAAAAACAATAAAAATTATTCCTATTCTAATATCCTTTAAAAAAAAAAAACACCCCGAAATAAAAAAAACATAATCTATAATAAACTACCAAGGGCCCTTAAAGGGGCCTTTTGGGGGCCCTTAAATGGGCCTTTTGCAGGGCATTGCCCTAAAGTTAACAGCTCTTTTGCTACAAAACAAAACAAACACCCCCTAACAGTATACAAACCCCCACCCCCCAAACCCACAAAATAAAAATAAAGTAAAACCTAATCTACCTATTGCCCTGAAAAAGGCATTTGTATGGGAATAACCCTTAAAAGGGCATTTAGCTCTTTTGCTGCCCAAGCCCTAATCTAAAAATAAAAACCCACCCCAAAACGAAAAAAATACATTACACAAAATAACAAACAAATTATAAAAAATAATAAAAATTATTCCTATTCTAATACCCATTAAAAAAAACACCCCAAAATAAAAAACCCAATCTAGAATAAACTACCAATAGCCCTTAAAAGGGCCTTTTGTAGGGCATTGCCCTAAGTTAAACAGCTCTTTTACCTTAAAAAAATTACAAAGACCCACTAACATTACAAACCCCCACCCCCCAAACCCACAAAATAAAAAAAAATATCTACCTGAAAAGGGCATTTGTATGGTCATTTAGATCTTTTGCTGCCCAAACCCTAATCTAAAAAAAAAAACACCCAAAAAACCCTTAAAAAAACCTAACACTAACCTCCGACGATCCACTTACAGTTTTTAAAGTCCTGCTTGAACGATCTTCATCCAGGCGGCGAGAAGTCTCTATCCAGGTGGCCTCTTCTATCTTCATCCAGGCGGCGAAGTCCTCATCCAGGTGGCGAGAAGTCTTCATCCAGGCGGCATCTTCTATCTTAATCCAGTCGGCATATTATATCTTGATCACGGCGGCGCAGAGCAGTTCCATCCTGAAGACATCCAGCACAGAGCATCCTCTTCATATTGTCGCCGCTGTACACTGAGTCTTCAATGCAAGGCCGTTTCAAAATGGCGTCCCTTGCATTCCTATTGACTGAAAAATTTGAATCATCCAATAGAATGAGAGCTGCTTAGATCCTATTGGGTGATTCAAATTTTTCAGCCAATAGTAATGCAAGGGACGCCATTTTGAAACGGCTCCCTTGCATTGAAGATTCAGTGTACGGCGGCGACCGTATGAAGAGGATGCTCGCGCCGGATGTCTTCAGGATGGACCCGCTCCGCACCGTTGGGATCAAGATAGAAGATGCCGCCTGGATTAAGATAGAAGAGGCCGTCTGGATGAAGACTTCTCGCCACCTGGATGAGGACTTCGCCTCCTGGATGAAGATAGAAGAGGCCGTCTGGATGAAGACTTCTCGCCGCCTGGATGAAGATTGTTCAAGCAGGACTTCAAAAACTGTAAGTGGATCGTCGGGGGTTAGTGTTAGGTTTTTTTAAGGGTTTTTGGGGTGTTTTTTTTTAGATTAGGGTTTGGGCAGCAAAAGAGCTAAATGCCCTTTTAAGGGCAATGCCCATATAAATGCCCTTTTCCAGGGCAATGGGTAGATTAGTTTTTTTTAGAATTAGGTTTTTTATTTTGGGGGGTTGATTGGGTGGTGGGTTTTACTGTTGGGGGGGTCTTTGTATTTTTTTTTAGGTAAAAGAGCTTTTTAACTTAGGGCAATGCCCTACAAAAGGCCCTTTTAAGGGCTATCGGTAGTTTATTGTAGGCTAGGGTTTTTTATTTTGGGTGGGCTTTTTTATTTATAGGGCTATTAAATTATGTGTAATTCTTTTTTATTTTGTATCATTTCGTTTGTTATTTTTCGTAATTTAGTGTTTGTTATTTTTTGTAATTTAGTCTTTTATTTTTTGTAATTAGATACTTTGTATCTGTAGATTTAGCATTTTTTTAATGTGTAGTTTAGGTCTATTTAATTGGTAGTTAGTTTAATTTTAGTTTAATAATTATATTAGTTTAATTGTTAGTTTAGGTAAGTTTTAATTTAATTTAAGCTAGGGAAATTGTAATTTTAATATAAAGTTAGGGGGCGTTAGGTTTAGGGGTTAATAGTTTAATTTAGTTTATTGCGATGTGGGGGGCTTTCAGTTTAGGGGTTAATTAATAGTTTACTTTAGTATATTTCATTGTGGGGGCTTGCGGTTTAGGGGTTAATAGGTTTATTATAGTGGCGGCAGTGTAGGGCTTAATAACTTTAGTACAGGGGGGCGATGTGGGCGGACGGCAGATTAGGGGTTAATAATATTTAAATAGTGTTTGTGATGCGGAAGGGTGGCGGTTTTGGGGTTAATACATTTATTATAGTGGTGACGAGGTCGGGGAGCGGCGGAATAGAGGTTAATAATTATTATTAATTTTTTTATTTTTTTTTAAAGAGTTTTTATTGAGGTTATATAGCATATATACATTTGTAAGGTTACAGTGCCATCATTGACATAAGTATAAATCTAAACATTTAGCATCCTGGTGATATAGCATATTTCAGATGCACAATTTATATATTTTGAATGAAACATAATTACATAAAATGTAAACATAATCCTTGAAACATAGTAAACCTATGTACACTCCATCGAACCTCTTTTTATATTTATGTGGTCGCCATTTATGAGGCAATGTAGACTTATCAAATCCCCTTAATGCAATGCATGAAACTAAACTAGAAAAATGTACCTCTCCTGTAGTAGACGACGGTCCCTCTCGGACCTTTAACGTTAATATGTAGGGGTTTGAGGATAGAATAGAGGTTATGGAACAAATGAGGAGAAATTTCTATAGGATGTATTTTCCTTTGCTTACGAAGTAAGCTCAAAGGTGTAAGGGAGAAAGGGAAAAGGGCGTGAGGGGGACGGAGCCAAGAGATAAACTTTTGAGGCTGGGTTAATAAAGAATATATATATAACTTTGCAATGAGAAATAGAGGTTAGGCATGAAGTCTTAGTCACAGCAGATACTTAGTTAGATATATCGCCCCTCCAGGATTTTATTGGCACTAAACTGATATGGGAAGGGATGGAAATTGTATCTCCCCTCTGGGATTGTTGTCACCACTGGACAGGACGGAAAAGGGGTGATGGATATGACCCACTCTGACAAGCAGAGTGGGAAAGGGTGAGGGGAAACACCTCTCCCATTTTTTTATATAATTTTCTAAACATTCTTTTCATCTAGAGGCTGAAAAGTAATGAAGACCTAGGGAAGCTGTTAGATCCAGCTAATAGTTGTCATAATGCTCAGAATATTCCAGAATAGGGTGAACTCAGTAACCAAATGTGTTTATATATTCCCTACTGACGGTTGAGATCACGTCTAACGTTAAAATAAGGGAGAGTAAATAGCGCTTGGCAACAATTCTGAGGTCTCAGCATAGGAGATGATATATCAGAAAGAAAACATTAACCAGCAACCTACTACCAGGCATATAGATTAACACAAGATGTAGATGGATTATATAAACTTATTGACCAGTTAAGAGACCATTTTATATTGCCGTCAGGCTATATTTTATGTATGATTCTGTGAGTTATTTATCTTTCTTAGTCGATATAGAGGAGAGTGCATTACCGCTTTGACTTTTGTTAGGAGCTGTAAGTGGGAGGATGTAAATGGTATAAGTATAGAGGAATCCTTATGCAAGAACATGCCACCTCGGCCTCTGGCAACACATCCCCATCAATATAGAGTATCCCCACAAATGCTCCCAAGTACCTGGGATTTTAACCCTTACATTCTAACTACTATCAAACAGATAAATATAGCGTCCTCTTGTGTTGCAGAGTGTGTAGTTAAAGATTATAAAACAGATAAGAGGCCTCTTGAAATAATTATTACAAATATGTACACTTATATATCACTTATTATGTGCATATTACCCATGTTCAATAGAAAAAAATATATATAAATCAAAAAACTGTATATTTACAATATTAGTATTATGTCATTTGTCATTATTCAACAAATTACATGTGCAGCAAAGCAAAAGTCAAAAAATGACTAATCTAACAACATTTGAACAAGTATACTTATATTGCATCCTCAGACAGCCACAGTCGATTCCACTTCATCATAAATAATTGGACCTTTTTTTCCAATTAAATCTTTATCACTAAAACTTCAATGCACAGGAATATAGAACTGCCTCATTCTGGTCGAACAACAGTCAGACAGGGAAGATTCATTATACATTGGAGTTTTTACATTCTTTCCAACTTTTTGTCTGTGCCCCCCTGGTTTATAGCGGTAGCTATTGGGAGTTTCAGTCTCTCTCCTTGTGGTGGTTTGCAGGACTTGATTCAGCGTCTCAGCTGTGGGGCGCATTCTCCTGTCACCTATTACTGAAGCTGCGCATCTAATACAGCTCAACTTACTGGACCTTGAGCGCTTTTGTATGATTTCCTTCGTGTGTGTTGAAGAAAACAAGGAACCTGGTATAAAGTAGGGAGGTTGCGTAGGCCTCTTCCTGCTGTTCCATTATAGAGTTATTCCACTCCCTTCCTTGGTAATAATAGATAAGCTGTTTGCTTGGCTTCCACTATACTATAGTCATTTAGGCACCCACAGCCATTTTGTTGCAAGAACTTTCTCCCCAGGCCCGTTAATAATTATTTTAGTGGCTGCGATGTCAGGAGCGGCAGATTAGGGATTAATAACTTTGGGTATTTTCTCATCCACATTAGGATTTCACTTGGATATACAGGATATAGGACTTTTTACACTTAGGACACTCCACAAGGATATTTAAAGACTATTATCATCACTTGGGACATTTTTATTATCAAGTTATATCACTTGGGATTATTTCACTAATATCACGTATATATTGATTATGTTCTTTTTTGAGGGCTAACCTTTACTGTTTTACTGTTTCTATATATATATAGGGTACCATAATATGTATCTATGTTAATAAATGTATTTTTAATCACATTATTATAGATTGATACTTTAGCCTATGGTTGGCGCTCCCTTTTTCTATATATAGCCATTTCTATTGAGTTTATAAGGATCTCATTTTGGGAGCTTGTATCTTTTGAATGTTGGCGATGTCTTTATATGTTTTTACCTCATTGTTAATAACTTTAATATAGTATTTGCGATGCGGGAGTATTGTAGCGTAAAATTCATAACTACTGCTTTAAGATTGCGGAACGGATCTTGTCGGTATAGGCTGCAACGCTAGCTTTTAAGCCTGACCGCAAAACTCGTAATGGCAAGTCCCATGAAAAAATGTCATTTTTACGTGTGCTGGACTGACGTTGCGGTACAGGCTAAAAGGCTTGCGGTACAGCTATACCGACAAGACTTATAATGGCTGCGGTGCTGTTTTAACGCTGAAATGACAATTTTTTCAGCGTTAAAACACAAACACACAACTCATAATCTATGTGTTAGAACACTATGAAACTTGTTAGATATCTAATTATTTTTAGTACTAGGTTACACACTTATGACCCATAACTTCATGAAATGAGCATTACAAGTTTGAATACTCATAAACTAATTATTGCATATCAAACTCAATGTTTCTTTGTAACAGCAGCACTGTTAGTATATTGTGAAAGGTATGAATCTACTTAGCAATTTATATGGCTTGTTACAGGTTGTTTTATGTTTATTACCATGTTTCTGTAAGCCTACACAATGGATATGCTCTATACCTATTGCTACCTTTTGTCAAACAGTTTTATATTATGTAAAACCAATTAAAAATGTAAAAAAAAAAAAAATATCATGTGACTGCTGTGATGAGAGCAGGATGTGATGTCACTAGTTTGGGGGGCGGGGCTTAGGTCCGGTGTCTGTGTCGCAGTTAGTTTAGTACAATCAACCTGACTAGATGTGTATTGCTATGCTCTGCAATAAAATAGAGTTGTACCATCATTGCTGTGTCCTGCATATGTCCTGCATCTCATGACATGGTGTCAGAAGTTCTGGACTGCGCTTCTGTTCCTGATCGATTGCAATGTCAAAGTTTACCCCACCTGAGCCTTTTGACTTCTCTCAGCCTGCAGCTTGGCCCACATGGCGTCAGCGGTTTCAGCGCTTCAGGATTGCTTCCAAACTGAACAAGGAGAGTGGTGAAGTACAAGTTAATTCTCTTTTATACTCTATGGGGAAAGATGTGGAGCCAGTGTTCAATGCTTTTACTTTCCAAGAGGGGGAAGAATTTGACTTTGATATAGTTATGGATAAACTCAGTGCCCACTTTGTGCCCAAAAGAAATGTGATTCATGAGAGAGCTTGTTTTCACAAACGTAATCAGCGTGTGGGAGAATCTGTGGAGTCATTTGTGCGCAGCCTGTATGAACTAGCTGAATTCTGTGAGTTTGGTGTTGCTAAAGAAGAGCAAATCAGAGACAGAATAGTTATTGGGATTGCAGATGCTGAAATCTCCCTGAAGCTGCAGTTAGAGCCTGATTTAACATTAGACGGGGCTATTAGGATGGCCCGCCAGAGTGAACTGGTGAAAAAGCAAAGTGCTGATCTGAGGTCTGAGAGGATTGTGGATGAAGTGCAACAGTCTAGGAAAAATGCTAGTGAAAGGCACAGTGTGAGCGGTAGATCTAAAGTACTGGAAAGGCCTAGAAATGGATGGGCGCAACATGCCCGATGCACGCGGTGCTACCGTGCTCATGATCAGAGTGTTATATGCCCGGCCAGGGATAAAAGATGCAGAAAATGTAACAAAATGGGCCATTTTGAAGTGGTGTGTAGAACTGAATACATTAAGGAGATGCAGGTGGACGGTGACCAGGAGGGTCAGGAAGTGTCTTTTGTGGGGTCCGTTGTGGAACGGCCAAGCTCAGAGGAAGATTGGAAAGTTACTTTTACTGTAATGGGAGACAAAGTTGATTTTAAGATTGACACAGGAGCAGATATCACTGTAATGTCTTTTGCTGAATTTATGAAACTGCCTTGACAGCCCCAGCTGGCGGAGGTTACTACAAATGTCCATAGTCCTGGTGGCCGCATTGATTGTGGGGGAAATTTCTTGCCAGCTGTGAGTACAAGCAAAGAAAGTTCACCATGTGGGTGCATGTGATTCGAGGTCAGTGTGTTAACAATTTATTGAGCAGAAAAGCAGCCTGTGACTTGGGCCTCGTGGCCAGAGTGAATGAGATTTCCGAAGATATGTTTGGCGAGTTGGGCCTACTGAATTGCAAACCAGTTCGTATAGCACTTAAAAGTGACGCAGTCCCATACAGTATTTCTACTCCTCGTAGAATTCCGTTCCCGCTCATGCATCAAGTGGAGAAGGAGCTTATGTGCATAAAGTCTATGGGGGTTATTGAAGAGGTTGTTGAAGCGACTGATTGGTGTGCCCCCATTGTTCCAGTTGCAAAGAAAAACGGAAAGGTGCGCATCTGTGTGGACCTGAAAAGGTTGAATGAGGCAGTGAAGAGAGAGAGATTTGTGCTGCCGACATTAGAAGATATAGCTCCAAAGTTGGCTGGGGCGAAGTTCTTCTAGCGGCTTTTGGCAGATCCCCCTGGATCCAAAGTGCCGCAAACTGACTACCTTTATCACACCGGTAGGTCGGTTCTGCTTCTGCAGACTCCCCTTTGGGATATCCTCCGCTCCTGAAATCTTTCAAAGGGAAATGAGTTCTCTCCTGAGTGACCACGTGGGCACAGCGGTCGTCATGGACGACATTCTAGTGTATGGGTCTACAGTGGAGGAGCATGATCAGCATTTGAGTTGTGTGCTACAGGCTATCAAAGAGTCTGGGCTGAAGCTGAATAAAGAAAAATGTCATTTTAGGAAAACTGAATTATGCTACTTTGGGCATATCATCAATGGGGATGGCATCAAGCCAGACCCCGAGAAAATTTGTGCTATTGAACAGATGAAAAGCCCTTCTGATGTGCATGAGCTGAGACAGATATTGGGCCTTGTAAATTACGTGGGCAAGTTTCTTCCAGATTTATCAACAGTTTTACACCCTATCATGGAGTTGCTTAAGAAAGATGTTGCCTGGGTCTGGGGACCTTCACAAGAAAAAGCTTTCCTGCATGCCAAGTCCCTGCTGGGGTCTGCCCCAGTGCTGGGGTTCTACGACCCTTCAAAAAAGACTGTGGTTAGTGCCGATGCAAACAGTTATGGGTTGGGGGCTGAACTCCTGCAGTTGAACGAAAATAAACTACAGCCCATCGCCTACTGTTCCCGCACACTGACGGCTGCGGAGTCAAAATACGCTCAAATTGAGAAAGAGTGCCTGGCTGCAGTTTGGGCCTGTGAGCGCTTCCAGCGCTATCTAGTGGGTTTGGAGATATTTAGTCTGGAAACTGACCACAAACCGCTAGTCCCTCTAATCAACTCTTATGACATTGACAAAACACGCTTGAGATGCCAGAGACTTTTAATGAGACTGCTCAGGTTCAATGTTCAGGCAGTGCATGTGCCGGGGAAACAACTGGTTGTGGCGGATACACTATCCAGGCTCCCGCTGGCTGCTGCTGAAGAATCCTCCACAGAATCGGATGTGAAAGTGTATGTTGATTCAGTTCTGGCCTCTAAGTCCATTTCTTCAAGGAAACTGGAAGAGATAAAGAAAGAGACATATTTGGACACAGATCTGCAAGAAGTTATAAGGTACATAAAAGAAGGCTGGCCCGAGAGCCGGGCAGCCTGGATGTCTTTAAATGCTTACCAGCCAGAGAGGTCGCAGCTCATGGAGCTGGAGGGGTTGGTGCTGTTCCAAGACCGCATTGTAATTCCTGTCAGCATGAGGAAGGAGATGTTAAACAGGATTCACGATGGCCACTTAGGCATTACAAAGTGCAGAGAAAGGGCAGCTTCAGCTATGTGGTGGCCTGGGATCAGCTCCGACATTGCAAATCACGTGTCTAAATGTGCCTTTTGCTGAGAACGCCGGCCTACTCAGAAAAGGGAGCCCTTGATGTCTACTCCGCTGCCTGCGGGGCCGTGGCAGAAAATAGCTGCTGATTTGTGCGAACTGCACGGGAAAAAGTTCCTTGTTGTGATCGACTACTATTCCAGATATTTGGAGATTGTACCCCTGAATGATATCACAAGTCAGGCCGTTATCATTCGCCTGAAGAGCTTGTTCGCCCGCTGGGGCATTCCAATGGAGCTATTGAGTGATAATGGTATGCAGTTCGCTTCTACAGAGTTCAGTGCTTTCAGCAGGGAGTATGATTTTGTACATTCCACGTCAAGTCCACATTATCCGCAGGCCAACGGAATGGCTGAAACGGCAGTTCAAACAACAAAATTCATTCAAAAGCAATCTGAGCCGTACCTAGCCCTCTTGTCATACAGGGCAATGCCCATTCAAGCCACCGGGTTTAGCCCGGCACAGCTGATGCTAGGACGCCAGATTCGCACCACTTTACCCTCAGTGGGTGTTTTCAAGCCGCCTGACCCTGTTCCTCGAGAGGAAGTCCTTAGGAGGGATGAAGAGGCCAAAAAGGGTTATTGTTTCTTCTACGACAGGAGACATTCTGTCAGGCCCTTACAGGAACTGAAAGTGGGCCAAAGTGTCAGAATTAAACTGGACGATGAGAAGAAATGGAAGACGCCTGCTACGGTAGTTGGCCGCTCTCCAGAACCAAGGTCTTATACAGTCCTTACTGAGGGAGGGACAGTTACACGCCGTAACCGAAGATATCTTCAGCCTGTACCTGAGAGTCTGGAACTGGATGCCTCAGTACCACCACCGGTGGGATCCCCTTTTCTAAGAGAGGTGCCTTCCCCTCAGCAAGATCACAGCGGGGATATGTCTTTGCCTCCAGCAGACTCTAATTCACCACCTTCTGTATCAGAGGACAGTTCATGCAAAGTTACATCAAGCGGAAGAGTGGTGAAACTTCCGGCCCGATATAGGGACTGACTTTAGCTAGAACAGTGACCGGAAGTATGGGCAGAATAATCCCATGGTCACTGTGGACTAGGGTAGTCTACCCCGATGTCCAAGTCAGGATGTAATTTATTTGTTTATGTTTTCTAACCTATTTGTTCATTAATGTTCTAAAAAAAAAATTAAAAAAAATGTTGTTGTATACTCTGTTCGTATACAGTGTTATTTGTTATATGCAAATGTATGCTTCGCCTTTGAAAAAGGGGAAGATGTGATGAGAGCAGGATGTGATTTCACTAGTTTGGGGGGCGGGGCTTAGGTCCGGTGTCTGTGTCTCAGTTAGTTTAGTACAATCAACCTGACTAGATGTGTATTGCTATGCTCTGCAATAAAATAGAGTTGTACCATCATGGCTGTGTCCTGCATATGTCCTGCATCTCATGACAACTGCTAAGAAAAAAGTAGCATAAAGATGGGAATTAGAAAAACGGAAGGTACATTTTCTCATTTGGCTTCTAAGTTAGTTCTTAAGTTAAGCAGAACACAGTATTAATAAACTATGGGGGCGATTTATCATCAGTCTGTCCAACATGATCCGCTCAGCAGATCATGTCCAACAGACATCGATGAATGCCAACAGCATACCCTGTTGGCAATTATCATGCCGCTAGCAGGGGTGTCAATCAACCCGATCGTATTTGATCGGGTTAATAGCTGTCTGTCACTCAGACCGCTGCATTTTAACTGCTGTTTCCAGCGAGCCTGAAGGCTCTCACGGCAACAGGGGCATCAGGGCCGTTCGGCCCTTGATAATTCGGCCCCCATGACTGTATATGTAAGTTTATAGGTATGTTAAAATAAGTACTCAGCATCTCATTACCACCCTTTCTCCACAACCTCACAGCTAAACTCACCTTATGAAACTGTCATATTTAATTTGAAATCTGCATCTTCTATCCAGCTTGTATCAAAGGCTGTATGAGAGGTCACTGTGGATGGTCCTTTTAACTCCACTGCCAGATATGAGTTTCAGCCTGACTTATTAAAGAAGTCTGGGATTTGGGTTTGGGACTGCTGTGGGTGACTACTCCTAACATTGATACTGCTGAGGATCAGTTACCAGAGAAATAAGCCAGCTGGACAGCTTCTAATGGTCCAGATCACCATTACTGCACTTATTTAGTGCTTACTAAATTGTGAGTACTATCCACGCTTTCTTACTTTACCACACCTTTGGCAATACTACACTACTGGGATGCCCTCTTCTTGCTTTTACGTTTTCTGAGAATTTCCCTACACCAGTGAGTTAAGGGACGTGGAGAGGAAGCAACCTGGAAGTCCTTATATATATCAGATTGGATTTGATTCCATCTAAGCTTGGGACCTTTTGTTGGTTTGACTACAATATTATTGTGTGTATTTATTTTTGTGATAGGCGCATCCAGTTAGGGATCTTAGATTCCATTTTTGTACTTTATTTTTATATTTTACCAATTTAAGTTGCTTTATGCTACATGGCCAGATTACGAGTGGCCCGCGAACTGTTTCACGCAAATTATATCTGGTTTATCGTGGCTGTTTGTGCGTGTCGGAAGGAGCAGTCATATTACAAGGTGAAAGTAATTGCGAACACGTGAGCGCAATCAGGATTTACACTAGAATGATTACTGCAACTTCAGAGCTCTAGTTAACTATTTTGCAAAACAAAAATGTGTCACAAAACACATCATAAATGCATTACTAAGTACAGTTACATTCATAATAACACTGTCTAATAAAAAATATTTTTTTAAAAAAGTTATAAGGGCTCAAAGATATGAGGTCTTTGAGAAAAAAAGGCAGGCAAAGGGCTTTAATATAGAGATACACACATATACATGTCTAAATATGTATAAATATATATATATACAGGGAGTGCAGAATTATTAGGCAAGTTGTATTTTTGAGGATTAATTTTATTATTGAACAACAACCATGTTCTCAATGAACCCAAAAAACTCATTAATATCAAAGCTGAATATTTTTGGAAGTAGTTTTTAGTTTGTTTTTAGTTTTAGCTATTTTAGGGGGATATCTGTGTGTGCAGGTGACTATTACTGTGCATAATTATTAGGCAACTTAACAAAAAACAAATATATACCCATTTCAATTATTTATTTTTACCAGTGAAACCAATATAACATCTCAACATTCACAAATATACATTTCTGACATTCAAAAACAAAACAAAAACAAATCAGTGACCAATATAGCCACCTTTCTTTGCAAGGACACTCAAAAGCCTGCCATCCATGGATTCTGTCAGTGTTTTGATCTGTTCACCATCAACATTGCGTGCAGCAGCAACCACAGCCTCCCAGACACTGTTCAGAGAGGTGTACTGTTTTCCCTCCTTGTAAATCTCACATTTGATGATGGACCACAGGTTCTCAATGGGGTTCAGATCAGGTGAACAAGGAGGCCATGTCATTAGATTTTCTTCTTTTATACCCTTTCTTGCCAGCCACGCTGTGGAGTACTTGGACGCGTGTGATGGAGCATTGTCCTGCATGAAAATCATGTTTTTCTTGAAGGATGCAGACTTCTTCCTGTACCACTGCTTGAAGAAGGCGTCTTTCAGAAACTGGCAGTAGGACTGGGAGTTGAGCTTGACTCCATCCTCAACCTGAAAAGGCCCCACAAGCTCATCTTTGATGATACCAGCCCAAACAAGTACTCCACCTCCACCTTGCTGGCGTCTGAGTCGGACTGGAGCTCTCTGCCCTTTACCAATCCAGCCACGGGCCCATCCATCTGGCCCATCAAGACTCACTCTCATTTCATCAGTCCATAAAACCTTAGAAAAATCAGTCTTGAGATATTTCTTGGCTCAGTCTTGACGTTTCAGCTTGTGTGTCTTGTTCAGTGGTGGTCGTCTTTCAGCCTTTCTTACCTTGGCCATGTCTCTGAGTATTGCACACCTTGTGCTTTTGGGCACTCCAGTGATGTTGCAGCTCTGAAATATGGCCAAACTGGTGGCAAGTGGCATCTTGGCAGCTGCACGCTTGACTTTTCTCAGTTCATGGGCAGTTATTTTGCGCCTTGGTTTTTCCACATGCTTCTTGCGACCCTGTTTACTATTTTGAATGAAACGCTTGATTGTTCGATGATCACGCTTCAGAAGCTTTGCAATTTTAAGAGTGCTGCATCCCTCTGCAAGATATCTCACTATTTTTTACTTTTCTGAGCCTGTCAAGTCCTTCTTTTGACCCATTTTGCCAAAGGAAAGGAAGTTGCCTAATAATTATGCACACCTGATATAGGGTGTTGATGTCATTAGACCACACCCCTTCTCATTACAGAGATGCACATCACCTAATATGCTTAATTGGTAGTAGGCTTTCGAGCCTATACAGCTTGGAGTAAGACAACATGCATAAAGAGGATGATGTGGTTAAAATACTCATTTGCCTAATAATTCTGCACACAGTGTATATATGTGTGTGTCTTTATATGTGTGCATATGTGTTTATATATATATAACAATATTGAATTATGGGAAGAGACCTATAATCTTTCTATATCATTTTGAATACACCCCTAAAGTAAATTCCCAGTAAAGGAAAATACTGGTGCAAACCCTTAAAATAATTATGAATAAGACCTTGAAAGAGAGATATGGATAAAACAGATAATCTTATTTATATCCAAAAGTAAGGGAATTCAGCACTCTTTTTATTTTAAAAAATAGGGCTTTTTATTTTGTGATTTAAATATCAAACATCTACCTGTTTGCAAGATATCCTCCTGACAGAGGTTACTACAACCCCATCACAACGTAAAAGTCAGAATATTCAACATTGGTACATAATCATCATACCATAACATCCTAAAATAATCTAAACTGCTAACAAACCTAATGCCCTTAAAAAGTGTATGCCTATTGATACTAAATAATCTACTTTGTTACAAGCAATATTAGCATACTGTCACTTTAAGGAAAGCAACAAACTTTGATGCACATTATAATGGAAATGTTCCCTTTTCATCAAAGGCAGTCTCATGAAAATAAAGAGGTGCACCTCATTTTATATATGTAACCCTCATAAGGCATTTAAATCTGGTATATGTTAGGAGACATTATGCCTGCTGACCGCGGTTTCCACCGCACTTAAGGTCTATAGGCTGCTTCTTTTTTTGAAGTGTCACTTTTTATTAAAGCAGTTAGTTTCCCAGCAATTTTTCACATAGGATCTTACTTATGGGGTTAGTCACTGTGAGTATACAGATTACCTCCTCCAGAGATGCTTGAAAAGTTCACTGTTCTCCACTTGCTCATCCGTTATGCTGCTAACAGCTGAATCTGTGCTGTTTGAACCAAATGCTCTGCCACATATGCTCTCCTGAGTTAATTACTGGTTGTTTAGAACGTGATCATCTGGGTCAGGTAAGTGGTTTGTGATGTCATCTTTTTCTTTTTCACTTAAATGTGAGAACCCCAAAGTGATCCTTTTATGAACAAACAAACTTGAATACAAGGATTTTCCTTTTACTTGAGGCTCATTCCTTTACTCCTTTAGAGAGATTAGCTTGCTCCTTAGCTTTGCATGCTTGCAGCAATGTTAGTATCCATTCAAAATGAAACAGTCCTCTCATGAAGACTCTTTGCCAACAACATGTTTGTTTCACCCCTGCTTGCAATCTGAACTGGTGTTTCGCCCTGACGAAGCCCCAGTTCAGATTGCAAGCAGGGGTGAAATAGCACTCAACTTGTAATCTAGCCCATGATATATTCAAAAATATTTCCTCCCTTTGATCTTTGTTTTTTTAATAAGAGTAAGAAATGCAATACAGCCAGTTTTTATAACAATCTTGCTATTAAGCGAAATGCAAAGTATGCTTCTGTCCTGCTCAATCCTTACTGGAATGATGCTCTAAAGGTTTCTGATGATTTACGGTCTTCTTTTTCTCCTCATCTATAGAACTTTTTGATGATTTATCATCTTATTCCTGTCATCTCTATTTACATCCAATGTATTTGCTTCTATGTGTATATAGGTATCTGGCATTCTTGTTCAAAATTGCAAGTTTGAGGTCTTTTTAAAAGATAACACTGTGAAAAATCTAAACAATTTTATGTGTGTTCATCACTGCAGGCCTCATCCCACAACTGTTTTTTTACCACACCCCAAAAACCACCTGCCTTTGCTATCAGAGCACCTGTGTGACTCTAACTGTCCTCCTGCCTGTCAATGGAACACCAGTAACTATGCCTTCGCCAACACCCACAATTAAACCCAGGAGTGTTTGCCACCCATAATAAGGTTTGTTGAAACACCATATGGAGTAGTATAGACATTGTCATTGGCCTTTTAGGAATGTGTAGCATGGAGTAGAGAATTTAGAACAATGGTCGTCTTGAACTGAAATTGTGTCTGCCCATGTGACGTAACTCATTGGCAAGCAGTGTTTTCCTGAGGGTATAATTGAGGATGCATTTGGCAGGAGACATACCCATGGCCGGCTTTTGAAGTGAAAGTGCCTGCTTTGAATCTCACCTTAGGTCTAGACGCAGTGAGTTGAACATTAATGCACAACTCTGTCACACATAAAGTTTGAAAAGCATAAGATTAAGCTGCACATATGAGTTTGACTTTCTGTAATTTTGTTTCATTCAGCAGACACAAGTTTTGTAGTTGTTCTGGAACTTGTTACTTTATATAACATTAAATGCGGAATAAATTGGTAATAATTTCATGAAAGTTTAACCTGCGACTCATCATGCCCTGACCCTCTCCATGGAACACCCATAACGACACATATACCCAGCCTGTCCCCATCTCTGGAACACCTACAACTAAATCCTGGAGTGTTTGACCCCCATACAAAGGTTTCTGTATTTCTGGATATTTTTTTCCAGATTAGCACAAAAATTAAAGATATCCCGATCAAGCAATGCAAGATATAGCTGCAGTTTATAAACTCTAAGCAAATAGCTAGCTGTCATCTCACCTTGTGATATGATCCATCATTTGAAATGACAGTTTTTTCTCTAAACGTGATATTTTAATTGTGTAATGGCTTATTTCTTGGTATGTAGGTGGCATCGTTACTGTGGGCACACCACTTTATTTTTCTGGTAGATAAAGTGTTCAAAATGCTTAATTAATTTCATCATGTAACACATGAAGGTCACATGGGTATATAAATAAAGAAGGCATGAGGGGGGTCACATAGGTATATTGATAAAGAATACATGAAGGGGCAACATGGTAATATAGATAAAGAAGGCACGAGGAAGTCACATGTATGTATAGATAAAAAAGAAATAAGGGTGTCACATGGGTATATAAGTAAAGAAGGCATGAGGGGGGTTACATGGGTATATAGAAAAAGAAGACAAAGGGGTCACATGGGGATATATATAAAGAAGAAATGAGGATGTCACATGTATATACAGATAAAGAAGGCATGAGGGGGTCACATGGGTATATATATATATATATATATATATATATATATATATATATATATATATATAAATAAGACATGAGTGGGGTCACATGGGAATATAGATAAAGAAGGCATGAGGTGGTCACATGGGTATATAGAAAAAGAAGACATAAGGGGTCACATGGGGATATATATAAAGAAGAAATGAGGATGTCACATGGGTACATAGATAAAGAAGGCATGAGGGGGTCACATGGGTATCTAGATAAAGAAGGCATGAGTGGTCACCTGGGGCTATAGATAAAGAAGGCATGAGGTGGTCACATGGGTATATAGATAAAGAAGGCATGAGGAGGTCACATGTGTATAAAGATAAAGAAGGCATGAGTGGTCACCTGGGACTATAGTTAAAGAAGGCATGAGGGGCTCACATGGGTATATAGATAAAGAAGGCATGAAGGGTTCACATGGGTATATAGATAAAGAAGGCATGAGGTGGTCACATGGGTATGAAGATAAAGACGGCATGAGTGGTCACATGTGTATACAGATAAAGAAGGCATGAGGAAGTCACATGATGATACAGGTAAAGAAGACATGAGGGGCTCACAAGGGTATATATATATATAAATAAGACATGAGGGGGTGACATGGGTATATAAAGAAGGCATGAGGTGGTCACATGGGTATATAGATAAAGAAGGCATGAGAGGGTCACATGGGTATATATATATATAAATAAAACATGAGGGGGTCACATAGGTATATATATATATATATAAAGAAGGCATGAGGTGGTCACATGGGTATATAGATAAAGAAGACATGAGGGGGTCACCTGGGGCTATAGATAAAGAAGACATGAGGGGGTCACATGTGTATAAATATATAAATAAGACATGAGGGGGTTACATGGGTATATAGATAAAGAAGAAATGAGGTGGTCTCATGAGTATATTGGTAATGAAGACATGAGGAGGTCACATGAAAGTATAGATGAAGAAAACATGAGGGGGGATATAGATAAACAAAACATAAGATGGTCACATGGGTATATAGATAAAGAAGACATGAGGAGGTCACATGATAGTATAGATAAAGACAACATGAGGGGGTCAAATGATAGTATAGATAAAGACAACATGAGGGGGTCACATGGGGATATAGATAAAGACAACATAAGGTGGTCACATGGGGATATAGATAAAGAAGACATGAGGAGGTCACATGATAGTATAGATAAAGACAACATGAGGGGTCACATGGGGATATAGATAAACAAAACATAAGGTGGTCACATGGGGATATAGATAAAGAACCAAGTCACAAAATGTAGCCGCACCAGCCAATTTCAATAATTCCAAAGGTTTAATATTCCCAGAGGAATAGCAGGCACTACTCAGTGTACAAATTATAAAAACATATCCTTTATTCGGCTTGGTTTAAAATGAACAAATTAACTATCAGGTGGCAGGATGACTTCTGCTGGATCACTGCTGATATAACTTCGCTTCACACCAATATACCTCAACACCAAGGCATTAAGGCTGTTGATTTTTTCTTGGAAAAGGACTCTAATTTGAGTGACCTAACAAGGCTATATATAGGAGATGTTTTGCGATTTCTGTTGTCACACAATTTCTTCTTATTTGACGATGAATACTATCTACAGATCAGATCAGGGGGACTGCAATGGGGTCTAAATTTGCCCTGGCATTTGCGGACATTTTTGTTGCATGGTGGGAATTAATGTATGTTTATCCCCACCCCCACCCCCAACCCCTGGCTGCATTAGATAGTGTGCTTTGTTCGATATATTTATGATTTGCTATTTCTGGTACGCAACAATAATGATTCCATGGTATTGGATGACTTCTTGAATTATCTTAGTTCTGATGAACTAGGGCTTAAGTTTACTGGTGAGCTCAACAGAGAGATCAATTTTTTAGACCTCACACTCTGTGTAACAGATAATCAGATTATTACCAAGACCTATAGGAAACCCACAGCCGGTAATACAATCCTGCCTGCTAGTTCCCAGCATCCAGGCCATCTGATTATGGCTATTCCTAGGGGCCAGTATATCAGACTTCGTCGCAATACTAAGTCTGATGCCATTTATGACACTCAATCGTTAGACTGAAGGACAGACTAACTTAGAGGGGGTATGATCCAGACCTATTAGAGAAATGTAGGAAATCTGTTATCAATCAGAGTTGCAGATCTGAATGGAAAAATCGTAAAAATGACAACAAACTTAGGCCTAGATTTAGAGTTTGGTGGTAGCCGTCAAAACCAGCGTTAGAGGCTCCTAACGCTGGTTTTAGGCTACCGCCGGTATTTGGAGTCAGTCAGGAAAGGGTCTAACGCTCACTTTCCAGCTGCGACTTTTCCATACCGCAGATCCCCTTACGTCAATTGTGTATCCTATCTTTTCAATGGGATCTTTCTAACTCCGGTATTTAGAGTCGTGGCTGAAGTGAGCGTTAGAATTCTAACGACAAAACTCCAGCCGCAGAAAAAAGTCAGTAGTTAAGAGCTTTCTGGGCTAACGCCGGTTTATAAAGCTCTTAACTACTGTGCTCTAAAGTACACTAACACCCATAAACTACCTATGTACCCCTAAACCGAGGTCCCCCCACATCGCCGCCACTCGATTACATTTTTTTAACCCCTAATCTGCCGACCGCCACCTACATTATACTTATGCACCCCTAATCTGCTGCCCCTAACACCGCCGACCCCTATATTATATTTATTAACCCCTAACCTGCCCCCCACAACGTCGCCGCCAGCTACCTACAATAATTAACCCCTAATCTGCCGACCGCAAAGTGCTGCCAGCTACATTATAGCTATGTACCCCTAATCTGCTGCTCCTAACACCGCCGACCCCTATATTATATTATTAACCCCTAATCTGCCCCCCTCAACGTCGCCTCCACCTGCCTACACTTATTAACCCCTAATCTGCCGAGCAGATCTCACCGCTACTATAATAAAGTTATTAACCCCTAATCCGCCTCACTCCCGCCTCAATAACCCTATAATAAATAGTATTAACCCCTAATCTGCCCTCCCTAACATCGCCGCCACCTAACTTCAAGTATTAACCCCTAATCTGCCGATCGGAGCTCACCGCTACTCTAATAAATTTTTTAACCCCTAAAGCTAATTTTAACCCTAACCCTAACACCCCCCTAAGTTAAATATAATTTTATTCTAACGAAATAAATTAACTCTTATTAAATAAATTATTCCTATTTAAATCTAAATACTTACCTGTAAAATAAATCCTAATATAGCTACAATATAAATTATAATTATATTATAGCTATTTTAGGATTAATATTTATTTTACAGGCAACTTTGTATTTATTTTAACCAGGTACAATAGCTATTAAATAGTTAAGAACTATTTAATAGCTAAAATAGTTATAATAATTACAAAATTACCTGTAAAATAAATCCTAACCTAAGTTACAATTAAACCTAACACTACACTATCAATAAATTAATTAAATACAATATCTACAATTATCTACAATTAAACCTAACACTACACTATCAATAAATAAATTAAATAAAATACCTACAATTACCTACAATTAAACCTAACACTACACTATCAATAAATGAATTAAATACAATACCTACAAAAAACTACAATTAAATAAACTAACTAAAGTACAAAAAATAAAAAAGAACTAAGTTACAAAAAATATTTTTTTTTTTACAAACATTAGAAAAATATTACAACAATTTTAAACTAATTACACCTACTCTAAGCCCCCTAATAAAATAACAAAGCCCCCCAAAATAAAAAAATGCCCTACCCTATTCTAAATTACAAAAGTTCAAAGCTCTTTTACCTTACCAGCCCTGAACAGGGCCCTTTGCGGGGCATGCCCCAAAGAATTCAGCTCTTTTGCCTGTAAAAAACCCCACATACAATACCCCCCCAACATTACAACCCACCACCCACATACCCCTAATCTAACCCAAACCCCCCTTAAATAAACCTAACACTAAGCCCCTGAAGATCTTCCTACCTTATCTTCACCATACCAGGTTCACCGATCGGTCCTCGGAAGTGTTGATCCAAGCCCAAGCAGGGGGCTGAAGAGTGACGTCCATCCTCGGGCTGAAGTCTGGATCCAAGCGGCGGCTGAAGAAATCCATCATCGGGCCGAAGTCGGAAGTCCATCATCGGGATGAAGTCTTCTATCAAGCTGCATCTTCAATCTTGTTTCTTCTGGAGCGGAGCGGAGCCATCTTCTTCCAAGCCGACGCGGAACATCCTCTTCAACCGACGCCTACTAGCCGAATGACGGTTCCTTTAAATGACGTCATCCAAGATGGTGTCCCTCGAATTCCGATTGGCTGATAGGATTCTATCAGCCAATCGGAATTAAGGTAGGAATATTCTGATTGGCTGATGGAATCAGCCAATCAGAATCAAGTTCAATCCGATTGGCTGATCCGATCAGCCAATCAGATTGAGCTCGCATTCTATTGGCTGTTCCGAAATTGCACCACTTGTATAAACATTAAGATTGGGGATAACTTTGAATCCACCTATGATAATACTGTTTATTCCATAGATTTTTATGCTAATTGTAAAATCACATATGTGGTATATTTGCTCACGTGTAATTTATGTAAGATTCAATATGTTGGTAAAACTACACGTGAGGTTAGAACAAGATTTAGCGAACACATCAGAGATGTGAAAAATTATTCTAAAGACTCTGCAGTAGCTAACCATTTTAACAATTATCACTTTACACATATTGCTGACATGTGCATACAAATCATAGATAGAGCTTTTCTTCCTCCTAGGGGAGGTAATAAAACTGAAAATATTGGACAAAAAAGAACTGTATTGGATATTAAAATTAAATACAAGAGTTCCGATGGGTATGAATAAGGAATGCGATATTAGTTATTTTATTGATGACTAAATCCTTCCTTATTTCTACAATAAATTTATAATGCTTAGCCCTATCTGTGAATGAGCAGCTATATTATTCCGTATTTTCTTTCTAATGACTGCCAGTTGTTTGCCTAATGTAATCCATCTTTTCTTATTTATTTATTACACCCTATGATGTCCTGTATATATATTGTGAATCGGGTTAAAGTTTGAATTTTTTTTTCATTAATATACTGTATAATACAATATGTACATTTATTGTATATTACCTTTTTTTATTCTATTTCACAAGTGACTTTTTGAAACATGTATTGTATTTTATTATGTTGTTTTTTTAATTTTGTACTGTCGGTGAAGGAAGGGTTAACAAATGCCTTTATAAGGGATACCTAATTTCCCACATGTCAGCCTATGATTAAGTGCCACTAGGGGGCGCGAAACGCATCAGACCGTTTGTCCCTCATGTCTGTGTGTCCGCCATAGGATTGGATTGTTTGTTCATTTTAAACCAAGCCAAATAAAGGATATGTTTTTTATCATTTGTACGCTGAGTAGTGCCTGCTATTCCTCTTTGAACCTTGTTTACATTGGGCTGATCACCCTTCGCTACGGCACTCCGTTCTACGAAGCCTGTAATTGGATGACCTTCTCTTAGCCATCTGGTTCCGGTTTGGTGCAGCCGCACGCCGTGGTTTCTGCTAGTTTATTATTCCCAGGTTATGAGTAGAAAAATGACGATGGCAACCTTACCCCTTATTCATGTTGCATCATGAATATGTGGTAACTCCCGTAACGTCTTTGTAATTTTTCTACTCATAGCCTGGGACTAATAAACCTTTTGAATTGTTTAAATTTGCTGGTGTGGCTACATTTTGTGACTTGGATTGTTACTTGATGTTGCCAGACATCAGTGGCCTGCACAGACATACACTTGATAAGAGTGCTGAACTGTCCCTTTGTTTGCTGTATATAGATAAAGAAGACATGGGAATATAGATAAGAAGAGTGGAAGACATGAGCAGGTCACATGGGTATATAAAGAATGCATAAGAGGGTTACATGGGTATATAGATAAAGAAGGTATGAGGTGGTTACATCAGTATATAGATAAAGAAGAAATGAGGGGGATCACATGGTTATATAGATAAAGAAGGCATGAGGGGTTACATGGGTATATAGATAAAGAAGGCATGAGGGGTTCACATGGATATATAGATAAAGAAGGCATCAGTGGGTCACATGGGTATATAGATAATGACATAAGGGGGTCATGTATATATAGATAAATAAGGCATGAGGAGGTCACATGGGTATATAGATAAAGAAGAAATGAGGGGGATCACATGGTTATATAGATAAAGAATGCATGAGGGTTACATGGGTATATAGATAAAGAAGGCATGAGGTGGTTACATCGGTATATAGATAAAGGGGGCATGAGGAGGTCACATGGGTATATAGATAAAGAAGAAATGAGGGGGATCACATGGTTATATAGATAAAGAAGGCATGAGGGGTCACATGGGTATATAGATAAAGAAGAAATGAGGGGGATCACATGATTATATAGATAAAGAAGGCATGAGGGGTTTACATGGTTATATAGATAAAGAAGGCATGAGGGGTTCACATGGGTATATAGATAAAGAAGGCATGATGAGTTCACATGGGTATATAGATGAAGAAGACATGAGGGGGTCACATGAGTATATAGATAAAGAAGGCATGAGGGGTTCACATGGGTATATAGATGAAGAAGACATGAGGGGTCACATGGGTATATAGATAAAGAAGACATGAGGGGTCACATGGGTATATAGATAAAGAAGGCATGAGGGGTTCACATGGGTATATAGATAATGACATGAGAGGGTCACGTATATATAGATAAATAAGGCATGAGTAGGTCACATGGGTATATAGATAAAGAAGGCATGAGGGGTTTACATTGTTATATAGATAAAGAAGACATGAGGGGTCACATGGGTAAATAGATAAAGAAGGCATGAGGGGATCACATGGGTATATAGATAAAGAAGGCATGAGGGGTCACATGGGTATATAGATAAAGAAGGGATGAGGGGTTTACATGGTTATATAGATAAAGAAGGCATGAGGGGTCACATGGGAATATAGATAAAGAAGGCATGAGGGGTTTACATGGTTATATAGATAAAGAAGGCATGAGGGGTTTACATGGTTATATAGATAAAGAAGGTACGAGGGCTCACATGGGTATATAGATAAAGAAAGCATGAGGGGTTTACATGGTTATATAGATAAAGAAGGCATGACGGGTCACATGGGTATATAGATAAAGAAGGCATGAGGGGTTCACATGGTTATATAGATAAAGAAGGCATCAGTGGGTCACATGGGTATATAGATAATGACATAAGGGGGTCATGTATATATAGATAAATAAGGCATTAGGAGGTCACATGGGTATATAGATAAAGAAGAAATGAGGGGGATCACATGGTTATATAGATAAAGAATGCATAAGAGGGTTACATGGGTATATAGATAAAGAAGGCATGAGGTGGTTACATCGGTATATAGATAAAGGGGGCATGAGGAGGTCACATGGGTATATAGATAAAGAAGAAATGAGTGGGATCACATGGTTATATAGATAAAGAAGGCATGAGGGGTCACATGGGTATATAGATAAAGAAGAAATGAGGGGGATCACATGATTATATAGATAAAGAAGGCATGAGGGGTCACATGGGTATATAGATAAAGAAGGCATGAGGGGTTTACATGGTTATATAGATAAAGAAGGCATGAGGGGTTCACATGGGTATATAGATAAAGAAGGCATGATGAGTTCACATAGGTATATAGATGAAGAAGACATGAGGGGGATCACATGGTTATATAGATAAAGAATGCATAAGAGGGTTACATGGGTATATAGATAAAGAAGGCATGAGGTGGTTACATCGGTATATAGATAAAGGGGGCATGAGGAGGTCACATGGGTATATAGATAAAGAAGAAATGAGGGGGATCACATGGTTATATAGATAAAGAAGGCATGAGGGGTCACATGGGTATATAGATAATGACATAAGGGGGTCATGTATATATAGATAAATAAGGCATGAGGAGGTCACATGGGTATATAGATAAAGAAGAAATGAGGGGGATCACATGGTTATATAGATAAAGGCTAGAACAAGATTTAGCGAACACATCAGAGATGTGAAAAATTATTCTAAAGACTCTGCAGTAGCTAACCATTTTAACAATTATCACTTTACACATATTGCTGACATGTGCACACAAATCATTGATAGAGCTTTTCTTCCTCCTAGGGGAGGTAATAAAACTGAAAATATTGGACAAAAAAGAACTGTATTGGATATTAAAATTAAATACAAGAGTTCCGATGGGTATGAATAAGGAATGCGATATTAGTTATTTTATTGATGACTAAATCCTTCCTTATTTCTACAATAAATTTATAATGCTTAGCCCTATCTGTGAATGAGCAGCTATATTATTCCGTATTTTCTTTCTAATGACTGCCAGTTGTTTGCCTAATGTAATCCATCTTTTCTTATTTATTTATTACACCCTATGATGTCCTGTATATATATTGTGAATCGGGTTAAAGTTCAAATTTTTTTTTTCATTAATATACTGTATAATACAATATGTACATTTATTGTATATTACCTTTTTTTATTCTATTTCACAAGTGACTTTTTGAAACATGTATTGTATTTTATTATGTTGTTTTTTTTAATTTTGTACTGTCGGTGAAGGAAGGGTTAACAAATGCCTTTATAAGGGATACCTAATTTCCCACATGTCAGCCTATGATTAAGTGCCACTAGGGGGCGCGAAACGCATCAGACCGTTTGTCCCTCATGTCTGTGTGTCCGCCATAGGATTGGATTGTTTGTTCATTTTAAACCAAGCCGAATAAAGGATATGTTTTTTATCATTTGTACGCTGAGTAGTGCCTGCTATTCCTCTTTGAACCTTGTTTACATTGGGCTGATCACCCTTCGCTACGGCACTCCGTTCTACGAAGCCTGTAATTGGATGACCTTCTCTTAGCCATCTGGTTCTGGTTTGGTGCAGCCGCACGCCGTGGTTTCTGCTAGTTTATTATTCCCAGGTTATGAGTAGAAAAATGACGATGGCAACCTTACCCCTTATTCATGTTGCATCATGAATATGTGGTAACTCCCGTAACGTCTTTGTAATTTTTCTACTCATAGCCTGGGAATAATAAACCTTTTGAATTGTTTAAATTTGCTGGTGTGGCTGCATTTTGTGACTTGGATTGTTACTTGATGTTGCCAGACATCAGTGGCCTGCACAGACATACACTTGATAAGAGTGCTGAACTGTCCCTTTGTTTGCTGTATATAGATAAAGAAGACATGAGGGGTCACATGGGAATATAGATAAAGAAGGCATTAGGGGTCACATGGGAATATAGATAAGAAGAGTGGAAGACATGAGCAGGTCACATGGGTATATAAAGAATGCATAAGAGGGTTACATGGGTATATAGATAAAGAAGGTATGAGGTGGTTACATCAGTATATAGATAAAGAAGAAATGAGGGGGATCACATGGTTATATAGATAAAGAAGGCATGAGGGGTTACATGGGTATATAGATAAAGAAGGCATGAGGGGTTCACATGGATATATAGATAAAGAAGGCATCAGTGGGTCACATGGGTATATAGATAATGACATAAGGGGGTCATGTATATATAGATAAATAAGGCATGAGGAGGTCACATGGGTATATAGATAAAGAAGAAATGAGGGGGATCACATGGTTATATAGATAAAGAATGCATAAGAGGGTCACATGGGTATATAGATAAAGAAGAAATGAGGGGGATCACATGATTATATAGATAAAGAAGGCATGAGGGGTCACGTGGGTATATAGATAAAGAAGGCATGAGGGGTTTACATGGTTATATAGATAAAGAAGGCATGAGGGGTTCACATGGGTATATAGATAAAGAAGGCATGATGAGTTCACATGGGTATATAGATGAAGAAGACATGAGGGGGTCACATGAGTATATAGATAAAGAAGGCATGAGGGGTTCACATGGGTATATAGATGAAGAAGACATGAGGGGTCACATGGGTATATAGATAAAGAAGACATGAGGGGTCACATGGGTATATAGATAAAGAAGGCATGAGGGGTTCACATGGGTATATAGATAATGACATGAGAGGGTCACGTATATATAGATAAATAAGGCATGAGGAGGTCACATGGGTATATAGATAAAGAAGGCATGAGGGGTTTACATTGTTATATAGATAAAGAAGACATGAGGGGTCACATGGTTAATAGATAAAGAAGGCATGAGGGGTTCACATGGGTATATAGATAAAGAAGGCATGAGGGGTCACATGGGTATATAGATAAAGAAGGGATGAGGGGTTTACATGGTTATATAGATAAATAAGGCATGAGGGGTCACATGGGTATATAGATAAAGAAGGCATGAGGGGTTCACATGGGTATATAGATGAAGAAGACATGAGGGGTCACATGGGTATATAGATAAAGAAGACATGAGGGGTCACATGGGTATATAGATAAAGAAGGCATGAGGGGTTCACATGGGTATATAGATAATGACATGAGAGGGTCACGTATATATAGATAAATAAGGCATGAGGAGGTCACATGCGTACATAGATAAAGAAGGCATGAGGGGTTTACATTGTTATATAGATAAAGAAGACATGAGGGGTCACATGGGTAAATAGATAAAGAAGGCATGAGGGGTTCACATGGGTATATAGATAAAGAAGGCATGAGAGGTCACATGGGTATATAGATAAAGAAGGGATGAGGGGTTTACATGGTTATATAGATAAAGAAGGCATGAGGGGTCACATGGGTATATAGATAAAGAAGGCATGAGGGGTTTACATGGTTATATAGATAAAGAAGGTATGAGGGGTCACATGGGTATATAGATAAAGAAAGCATGAGGGGTTTACATGGTTATATAGATAAAGAAGGCATGAGGGGTCACATGGGTATATATATATATAAAGAAGGCATCAGTGGGTCACATGGGTATATAGATAATGACATGAGGGGGTCACGTATTTATAGATAAATAAGGCATGAGGAGGTCACATGGGTATATAGATAAAGAATATATGAGGGGTCACATGGGTATATAGATAAAGAAGACATGAGGGGTCACATGGGTATAAAGATAAAGAAGACATGAGGGGTCACATGGGTATAAAGATAAAGAAGACATGAGGGGTCAAATGGGTATATAGATAAAGAAGGCATGAAGGGTTCACATGGGTATATAGATAATAACATGAGGGGGTCACGTATATATAGGGGTCAAATATATATATATATATATATATATATATATATATATAAAAGGGTGTTGCATCGGTATATAGATAAATACTTAAGGGGTCATATGGGTATAGATAAATAAGGCATGAGGAGGTCACATGGGTATATAGATAAAGAAGACATGAGGGGTCACATGGGTATATAGATAAAGAAGACATGAGGGGTCACATGGGTATATAGATAAAGAAGACATGAGGGGTCACATGGCTATAAAGATAAAGAAGACATGAGGGGTCAAATGGGTATATAGATAAAGAAGGCATGAGGGGTTCACATGGGTATATAGATAATAACATGAGGGGGTCACATATATATAGATAAATAAGCATTTATGTTGCATCATGAATATGTGGTAACTCTCGTAACGTCTTTGTAATTTTTCTACTCATAGCCTGGGAATAATAAACCTTTTGAATTGTTTAAATTTGCTGGTGTGGCTACATTTTGTGACTTGGATTGTTACTTGATGTTGCCAGACATCAGTGGCCTGCACAGACATACACTTGATAAGAGTGCTGAACTGTCCCTTTGTTTGCTGTATATAGATAAAGAAGACATGAGGGGTCACATGGGAATATAGATAAAGAAGGCATTAGGGGTCACATGGGAATATAGATAAGAAGAGTGGAAGACATGAGCAGGTCACATGGGTATATAAAGAATGCATAAGAGGGTTACATGGGTATATAGATAAAGAAGGTATGAGGTGGTTACATCAGTATATAGATAAAGAAGAAATGAGGGGGATCACATGGTTATATAGATAAAGAAGGCATGAGGGGTTACATGGGTATATAGATTAAGAAGGCATGAGGGGTTCACATGGATATATAGATAAAGAAGGCATCAGTGGGTCACATGGGTATATAGATAATGACATAAGGGGGTCATGTATATATAGATAAATAAGGCATGAGGAGGTCACATGGGTATATAAAGAATGCATAAGAGGGTTACATGGGTATATAGATAAAGAAGGCATGAGGTGGTTACATCGGTATATAGATAAAGGGGGCATGAGGAGGTCACATGGGTATATAGATAAAGAAGAAATGAGGGGGATCACATGATTATATAGATAAAGAAGGCATGAGGGGTCACATGGGTATATAGATAAAGAAGGCATGAGGGGTTTACATGGTTATTTAGATAAAGAAGGCATGAGGGGTTCACATGGGTATATAGATAAAGAAGGCATGATGAGTTCACATGGGTATATAGATGAAGAAGACATGAGGGGGTCACATGAGTATATAGATAAAGAAGGCATGAGGGGTTCACATGGGTATATAGATGAAGAAGACATGAGGGGTCACATGGGTATATAGATAAAGAAGACATGAGGGGTCACATGGGTATATAGATAAAGAAGGCATGAGGGGTTCACATGGGTATATAGATAATGACATGAGAGGGTCACGTATATATAGATAAATAAGGCATGAGGAGGTCACATGGGTATATAGATAAAGAAGGCATGAGGGGTCACATGGGTATATAGATAAAGAAGGGATGAGGGGTTTACATGGTTATATAGATAAAGAAGGCATGAGGGGTCACATGGGTATATAGATAAAGAAGGCATGAGGGGTTTACATGGTTATATAGATAAAGAAGGTATGAGGGGTCACATGGGTATATAGATAAAGAAAGCATGAGGGGTTTACATGGTTATATAGATAAAGAAGGCATGAGGGGTCACATGGGTATATATATATAAAGAAGGCATCAGTGGGTCACATGGGTATATAGATAATGACATGAGGGGGTCACGTATTTATAGATAAATAAGGCATGAGGAGGTCACATGGGTATATAGATAAAGAAGACATGAGGGGTCACATGGTTATATAGATAAGGAAGACATGAGGGGTCACATGGGTATATAGATAAAGAAGGCATGAGGGGTTCACATGGGTATATAGATAAAGAAGGCATGAGAGGTCACATGGGTATATAGATAAAGAAGGGATGAGGGGTTTACATGGTTATATAGATAAAGAAGGCATGAGGGGTCACATGGGTATATAGATAAAGAAGGCATGAGGGGTTTACATGGTTATATAGATAAAGAAGGTATGAGGGGTCACATGGGTATATAGATAAAGAAAGCATGAGGGGTTTACATGGTTATATAGATAAAGAAGGCATGAGGGGTCACATGGGTATATATATATATAAAGAAGGCATCAGTGGGTCACATGGGTATATAGATAATGACATGAGGGGGTCACGTATTTATAGATAAATAAGGCATGAGGAGGTCACATGGGTATATAGATAAAGAATATATGAGGGGTCACATGGGTATATAGATAAAGAAGACATGAGGGGTCACATGGGTATAAAGATAAAGAAGACATGAGGGGTCACATGGGTATAAAGATAAAGAAGACATGAGGGGTCAAATGGGTATATAGATAAAGAAGGCATGAAGGGTTCACATGGGTATATAGATAATAACATGAGGGGGTCACGTATATATAGGGGTCAAATATATATATATATATATATATATATATATATATAAAAGGGTGTTGCATCGGTATATAGATAAATACTTAAGGGGTCATATGGGTATAGATAAATAAGGCATGAGGAGGTCACATGGGTATATAGATAAAGAAGACATGAGGGGTCACATGGGTATATAGATAAAGAAGACATGAGGGGTCACATGGGTATATAGATAAAGAAGACATGAGGGGTCACATGGCTATAAAGATAAAGAAGACATGAGGGGTCAAATGGGTATATAGATAAAGAAGGCATGAGGAGTTCACATGGGTATATAGATAATAACATGAGGGGGTCACATATATATAGATAAATAAGCATTTATGTTGCATCATGAATATGTGGTAACTCTCGTAACGTCTTTGTAATTTTTCTACTCATAGCCTGGGAATAATAAACCTTTTGAATTGTTTAAATTTGCTGGTGTGGCTACATTTTGTGACTTGGATTGTTACTTGATGTTGCCAGACATCAGTGGCCTGCACAGACATACACTTGATACGAGTGCTGAAATGTCCCTTTGTTTGCTGTATATAGATAAAGAAGACATGAGGGGTCACATGGGAATATAGATAAAGAAGGCATTAGGGGTCACATGGGAATATAGATAAGAAGAGTGGAAGACATGTGCAGGTCACATGGGTACATAAAGGATGCATAAGAGGGTTACATGGGTATATAGATAAAGAAGGTATGAGGTGGTTACATCAGTATATAGATAAAGAAGAAATGAGGGGGATCACATGGTTATATAGATAAAGAAGGCATGAGGGGTTACATGGGTATATAGATTAAGAAGGCATGAGGGGTTCACATGGATATATAGATAAAGAAGGCATCAGTGGGTCACATGGGTATATAGATAATGACATAAGGGGGTCATGTATATATAGATAAATAAGGCATGAGGAGGTCACATGGGTATATAAAGAATGCATAAGAGGGTTACATGGGTATATAGATAAAGAAGGCATGAGGTGGTTACATCGGTATATAGATAAAGGGGGCATGAGGAGGTCACATGGGTATATAGATAAAGAAGAAATGAGGGGGATCACATGATTATATAGATAAAGAAGGCATGAGGGGTCACATGGGTATATAGATAAAGAAGGCATGAGGGGTTTACATGGTTATTTAGATAAAGAAGGCATGAGGGGTTCACATGGGTATATAGATAAAGAAGGCATGATGAGTTCACATGGGTATATAGATGAAGAAGACATGAGGGGGTCACATGAGTATATAGATAAAGAAGGCATGAGGGGTTCACATGGGTATATAGATGAAGAAGACATGAGGGGTCACATGGGTATATAGATAAAGAAGACATGAGGGGTCACATGGGTATATAGATAAAGAAGGCATGAGGGGTTCACATGGGTATATAGATAATGACATGAGAGGGTCACGTATATATAGATAAATAAGGCATGAGGAGGTCACATGGGTATATAGATAAAGAAGGCATGAGGGGTCACATGGGTATATAGATAAAGAAGGGATGAGGGGTTTACATGGTTATATAGATAAAGAAGGCATGAGGGGTCACATGGGTATATAGATAAAGAAGGCATGAGGGGTTTACATGGTTATATAGATAAAGAAGGTATGAGGGGTCACATGGGTATATAGATAAAGAAAGCATGAGGGGTTTACATGGTTATATAGATAAAGAAGGCATGAGGGGTCACATGGGTATATATATATAAAGAAGGCATCAGTGGGTCACATGGGTATATAGATAATGACATGAGGGGGTCACGTATTTATAGATAAATAAGGCATGAGGAGGTCACATGGGTATATAGATAAAGAAGACATGAGGGGTCACATGGTTATATAGATAAGGAAGACATGAGGGGTCACATGGGTATATAGATAAAGAAGACATGAGGGGTCACATGGGTATATAGTTAAAGAAGGCATCAGTGGGTCACATGGGTATATAGATAATGACATGAGGGGGTCACGTATATATAGATAAATAAGGCATGAGGAGGTCACATGGGTATATAGATAAAGAATATATGAGGGGTCACATGGGTATATAGATAAAGAAGACATGAGGGGTCACATGGGTATAAAGATAAAGAAGACATGAGGGGTCACATGGGTATAAAGATAAAGAAGACATGAGGGGTCAAATGGGTATATAGATAAAGAAGGCATGAAGGGTTCACATGGGTATATAGATAATAACATGAGGGGGTCACGTATATATAGGGGTCAAATATATATATATATATATATATATATATATATAAAAGGGTGTTGCATCGGTATATAGATAAATACTTAAGGGGTCATATGGGTATAGATAAATAAGGCATGAGGAGGTCACATGGGTATATAGATAAAGAAGACATGAGGGGTCACATGGGTATATAGATAAAGAAGACATGAGGGGTCACATGGCTATAAAGATAAAGAAGACATGAGGGGTCAAATGGGTATATAGATAAAGAAGGCATGAGGGGTTCACATGGGTATATAGATAATAACATGAGGGGGTCACATATATATAGATAAATAAGGCTTGAGGAAGTCACATGGGTATATAGATAAAGAAAGCATGAGGGGTTTACATGGTTATATAGATAAAGAAGGCATGAGGGGTCACATGGGTATATAGATAAAGACGACATGAGGGGTCACATGGGTATATAGATAAAGAAGGCATCAGTGGGTCACATGGGTATATAGATAATGACATGAGGGGGTCACGTATATATAGATAAATAAGGAATGAGGAGGTCACATGGGTATATAGATAAAGAATACATGAGGGGTCACATGGGTATATAGATAAATAAGGCATGAGGAGGTCACATGAGTATCTAGATTAAGAAGGCACAAGGAGGTCACATGAGTATTTAGATAAATAAGGCATGAGGAGGTCACATGGGTACATAGATTAAGAAGGCATGAGGAGGTCACATGAGTATCTAGATTAAGAAGGCATGAGGAGGTCACATGGGTATATAGATAAAGAATACATGAGGGGTCACATGGGTATATAGATAAATAAGGCATGAGGAGGTCACATGAGTATCTAGATTAAGAAGGCACAAGGAGGTCACATGAGTATCTAGATTAAGAAGGCATGAGGAGGTCACATGAGTCTCTAGATAATGAAGGCATGAGGAGGTCACATGGGTACATAGATTAAGAAGGCATGAGGAGGTCACATGGGTATCTAGATTAAGAAGGCATGAGGAGGTCACATAAGTATCTAGATAAAGAAGGCATGAGGTGGTCACATGAGTATATAGATTAAGAAGGCATGAGGTTGTCACATGAGTATATAGATTAAGAAGGCATGAGGAGGTCACATGGGTATCTAGATTAAGAAGGCATGAGGAGGTCAAATGGGTATCTAGATTTTGAAGGCATGAGGGGTCACATGGGTATCTAGATTAAGAAGGCATGAGGTGGTCACATGGGTATATAGATTAAGAAGGCATGAGGAGGTCACACGGGTATATACTGTAGATTAAGAAGGCATGAGGAGGTCACATGGGTATATGAATTTAATGCTTCCCAGATGATGGGTTTATGCCCCTCTATGAAGGCTTTTGTATCCAACCCCAGATGTGTAA
The DNA here is from genome assembly GCF_027579735.1 of Bombina bombina. NCBI lineage: Eukaryota > Metazoa > Chordata > Amphibia > Anura > Bombinatoridae > Bombina > Bombina bombina. The sequence goes on along the minus strand of NC_069499.1, from coordinate 1,126,515,601 downwards.
AACAATGGAGGGGAAAATTGAATGAACCAACTTTCTGTTCCATAGAACAACTTTCATAATATGTTTCCTTTTATTTCAACACAACACATCTGTCTCACACGCTAATCCAGAATACAGAGTTTTGGCACAGCCCCTCCAGGAGACACTGTCTTGTGATTAATCCTTCAGAATTCCTTATATTACTAGGTTTTGAGGGAAGCAAGCTGTTGGCAGTAGTCCAGAGATGGAGGGAGAGTGGGAAATGGGGTTAGGTAATTCCAAAATGTGGATACAGATCAAAACATATTGCTGCCATTTTAAGCAGAGCATTATTCTAAATAGTAAACATAATGGTTTAGATTACGAGGGAATAGCTATTGAAAGCGCAGGGTTGCAATATGGATAGCTAACAATCTGATTTTCTAAGTCCATGGTGTTAGGGAATAACCAGAGAATGTTTTTAGCATGGCCTCATTAAAAATCACTTACAATACAATAAAATACAATATAATATAAAATATTATATAACATATTTCACTCCTATTCATACATACTAAAAGAAAAACATATGTTTGTTATTAAAATAAATGTTTGAAAAGTAAAGTAAACTCGCTCTAGCCCAATCACGATATAGTGCATTTAAATAGGGAAGGAAAGAAAAGTTGCATTAAATACAACATAATACATGTACAGTTGCACTCATATAAACACTGTCTGATAAAAATGGTTTAAAAAAATAAATAAAAAAGTTATAAGGGCCAAAAGATAGATGGTATAAGCTATAAAAAAGGGCTGCAAAGGGCTTTAACATATATATGCATACATAGACATGTCTAAATATGTGTATGTATGTATGTATGTATGTATGTATATATATATATATATATATAATAGTCTTGGCCCAGTCTTCACGTTTCAGCTTGTGTGTCTTGTTCAGTGGTGGTCGTCTTTCAGCCTTTCTTACCTTGGCCATGTCTTTTGGGCACTCCAGTGATGTTGCAGCTCTGAAATATGGCCAAACTGGTGGCAAGTGGCATCTTGGCAGCTGCACGCTTGACTTTTCTCAGTTCATGGGCAGTTATTTTGCGCCTTGGTTTTTCCACACGCTTCTTGCGACCCTGTTGACTATTTTGAATGAAACGCTTGATTGTTCGATGATCACGCTTCAGAAGCTTTGCAATTTTAAGAGTGCTGCATCCCTCTGCAAGATATCTCACTATTTTTGACTTTTCTGAGCCTGTCAAGTCCTTCTTTTGACCCATTTTGCCAAAGGAAAGGAAGTTGCCTAATAATTATGCACACCTGATATAGGGTGTTGATGTCATTAGACCACACCCCTTCTCATTACAGAGATGCACATCACCTAATATGCTTAATTGGTAGTAGGCTTTCGAGCCTATACAGCTTGGAGTAAGACAACATGCATAAAGAGGATGATGTGGTCAAAATACTCATTTGCCTAATAATTCTGCACTCCCTGTATATATATATATATATACATACAGTATCTCACAAAAGTAAGTACACCCCTCACATTTTTGTAAATATTTTATTATATCTTTTCATGTGACAACACTGAAGAAATGACACTTTGCTACAATGTAAAGTAAAGTAGTGAGTGTACAGCCTGTTTAACAGTGTAAATTTGCTGTCTCCTCAAAATAACTCAACACACAGACATTAATATCTAAAACATTGGCAACAAAAGTGAGTACATCCCTAAGTGGAAATGTCCAAATTGGGCCTAAAGTGTCAATATTTTATGTGGCTACCATTATTTTACAGCACTGCCTTAACCCTCTTGGGCATGGAGTTCACCAGAGCTTCACAGTTTGCCACTGGAGTCCTCTTCCACTCCTCTATGATGACATCACGGAGTTGGTGGATGTTAGACACCTTGCGCTCCCCCACCTTCCGTTTGAGGATGCCCCACAGATGCTCAATAGGGTTTAGGTCTGGAGACATGCTTGGCCAGTCCATCACCTTTACCCTCAGCTTCTTTAGCAAGGCAGTGGCCGCCTTGGAGGTGTGTTTGTGGTCATTATCATGTCGGAATACTGCCCTGCAGCCCAGTCTCCGAAGGGAGGGGATCATGCTCTGCTTCAGTATGTCACAGTACATGTTGGCATTCATGGTTCCCTTAATGAACTGTAGCTCCCCAGTGCCAGCAGCACTCATGCAGACTTAAACCATGACACTATCACCACCATGCTTGACTGTAGGCAAGACACACTTGTCTTTGTACTCCTCACCTGGTTGCTGCCTCACACGCTTGACACCATCGGAACCAGATAAGTTATCTTGGTCTCATCGGACCACAGGACATGGTTCCAGTAATCCATATCCTTAGTTTGCTTGCCTTCAGCAAACTGTTTGCGGGCTTTCTTGTGCATCTTCTGTAGTAGAGGCTTCCTTCTGGGACAACAGCCATGCAAACCAATTTGATGCAGTGTGCGGCATATGGTCTGAGCACTGACAGGCTGACCCCCCCACCCCTTCAGCCTCTGCAGCAACACTGGCAGCACTCATACGTCTATTTCCCAAAGACAACCTCTGGATATGACACTTAGCATGTGCACTCAACTTCTTTGGTCGACCATGGCGAAGCCTGTTCTGAGTGGGACCTGTCCTGTGAAACCGCTGTATTGTCCTGCCCACCGTGCTTCAACTCAGTTTCAGGGTCTTGGCAATCTTCTTATAGCCTAGGTCATCTTTATGTAGAGCAACAATTCTTTTTTCAGATCCTCAGAGATTTCTTTGCCATGAGGTGCCATATTGAACTTCCAGTGACCAGTATGAGAGAGTGTGCTCCCCATTCACACCTGAGACCTTGTAACACTAACGAGTCACATGACACTGGGGAGAGAAAATTGCTATTTGGGCCCAATTTGGACATTTCCACTTAAGGATGTACTCACTTTTGAGTATATATCTATATATGTTGTGCTAAATCTTAAATAACCGCTCTTGCGTGAACACAATGTTATCTATATGGCCCACATTAACTAGCACTCTCCTGTTGTGAAAAGCTAATACAAAAGCATGTGATTAAGAGGCTGTCTATAGAGGTTTAAAGGTTATAAAGTATATTCATCTAACAATGTTGGTTGTGCAAAGCTGGGGAATGGGTAATAAAGGCGTTATCTATCTTTTTAAACAATAACATTTTCAATGTAGACTCTCCCTTTAAGTTTTCACCTTATCTCACTGTCCTTCTGCAAACAATTAGAGACATATATAAAATAGACTAATATAAACAAGATTGAGTGGGATTCCATACAGCATCGTTTACAGAAGCTCTATATTATTGTCTGGTTTAAATAACTTTCTATCTTTCCCTAACTGTTCTTAGCAGAAGACAGAGATAAATAGAAAACTATTTCAGCACCCATTACTTTATAGAATGTAGAGTACTTTATAGAAACCTTTACACTTATATCATCAATATTTAAACAACTAATATAGTGGTAAATTACATCTACATATTACTCTAAGGCTAATCTTTACTTTGAATACATTATTATGTCTAGCATTTATTTACTGTTTAAAGGGACACTCAGGTTAAATAAAATTTTCATGATTCAGATACAGCTTGTAATTTTAAACAACTTTCCAATTTACTTCCATTAAAAAAAATGTGCACAGTCTTTTATATTTACACTTTTTGAGTCACCAGATCCTACTGAGCATGTGCAAGAGTTCACCATACGTATATGCATTTGTGATTGGCTGATTGCTATCACATGGTACAAGGGGAGTGGAAATATACATAACTTTTAAATTTGTTATAAAAAAATCTACTACTCATTTGAAGTTCAGACTAAGTGCTATTGCATTGTCTTGTTATCTTGCATTTGTTGTTTATGCAAATCTAATGTGTTGAGTGGTCCTTTAATATCCCTTTTTTGGATTTTTTACAATGAATTTGTTGTTAAAACAGTAGCTGCTGGGATGTGCTTCCACAAATCAACAACTCCTTCTAGGCTATAGACCTGTATAATTTCCCTTAACCTTTTGCACTCCAGCTGCAGTGCATGATCTCTTGTTCTACTGAGGCTTTGGAATTTATTTTCAGTTGGTAAACAAATATTAATAACAAGAAACAAGAGACTTCCATCTAAAGCAAAAGAGGTCAAAGAGGGAAAATGTTCTCAGGCAGAACAAACAAATTTTACAGTGTCATAAAATTAACTCTTATGTTAACTTCAAAATATTGTCAAATTTTTTATGGAGGGGCAAAAATAATATGCTATAATTTTTTAAAACAATTTTTTTATGTGACTTCTCTAGATAACACTTGCAACAAAAATAATATATATATATTTATATATAAAACAGAACTGCACTCACTGGATTTATAAAAAAAACAACATTTATTTACATATGGTACAAACTGTGACGTTTTGGGGTCTACAAACCCCTTCCTCAGATGTTTGTAGACACTGAAATGTCAACGATTGTACCGTATGTAAATACATTTTGTTGTTTTTTATAAATCCAGTGAGTACAGTTCTGTTTTTTTATTTTTGTTAACTCAGCACCCTGGTAGCTGACCAACTGTCTTAGCTGACCAACTATATAGTGAGAGTTATAGTGAGAGTGCAGATCATTCTGAACTTATATATATATATGTTTTACTGAGCAGTGCAGTTTAGAAATAACTTGAAATACTGCTACTAACATAGTTCATATTAACAGGTTGATGTCACTTTAAGAGTAGGCGGAGTTTGAAAGTCCCTAAATATCTTCTCATCCTGAAACTATCCAGGGAAAATGAAGTGAAAGCAGTTCCAACCCGAGGTTATAAACTCTTCATGTTATGATCAGCAACTGCAGAACAGAAAAATCATCAGAACAGACAACAAAAAATATTTTCAGGTATGAAGACACAGTGACTGCAGAATATCAGGACAGGCTCAGACAGTGCTGGGTACCCACATAATATTGGGTAACTGATTGACTGCAGGGTATTAGAACAAGTTTAACAATGCTATGTTTTATAAAGATTGTAGAATTTGGCTCTATATCAGGACTAATTTAGCTAGGTTTCTATATACAGAACTGCGTCTCATCAGAACTTTCACAGACAGCACAGAGTTTCTGTTTAATGTATTGCGACCTCCTGAATTTGGATTATCAAGAAGTTTCAGGAAGTCATCCAACTTTTATCCTTGTGGGCTGGAGACAGAGCAGATTTTTAGGATGTCCCTGTGTAAGAAAAACTAAGTACCTGAGCCATTACCAGGACTCACAATGTTATGGCTGCCTTGGTATTAGAGGTGAGAGATACCCATACCCTGATCACTGATAAAAAAAATGTCTTTATGGGGTAGCTGCTAGTGAATTGTATGTGCTGTGATGTGTATTTTCAGCATGTGATACCTATGCTCCTTACTTTATGTAAATTAGAGAGATTAGTAGCACATGCCCTGCTGCCTCTGTTTGAAATGGAGAGTTAGGTACCCAAATATCTTACACGAGTAGGTCAAGGGTAGGTGTCTGATGTGTAGATACAGTGATGAGAGATATGTGTCCCACCGGCATCTGTGTGTTAGAGGTGATCAGTATCTGTGTAGAGTTGTTGGTCATGAGGTTTGTGCATTAGGAGTTGGTGAGACATATTTCCACTAGTAATGTGAACAGTACATGCAGCATGATTCCTACTGCATCAGTACTATTTTTTTTCAATCACCAAAGTTATACTATTTAGAATTTCTTGATATTGAATGTGTTTTAGTCAACTGGAGTCAATGGGGTGGGTTGCTTTCTAATCTATTGATAAAATGGATGTAAAAGTCAAAATGAAACTGTTATGGTTTAGATACAGTAGGGGTTTTAAGAGATTTTTCAATTTACTTTTATTATCAAATTTAGGGGTTGCATCACAATCTTGCGATTGATCTTGGCAGAACATCGGCCGGGATTGTTTGGTCTGTTTTTCAGTGATCACAATTACAAAATGCTTCTATCTTTCATACCCCTGAAGATCTAAAGTTTTACCTCCCTAAAACAGCACAACATTATTATCTTTTTGTTAATCTCCCGATTCCATAATCCAAAAACCTAAAATGATTTTTTGACTATACATACTGGTGGGCAGAATACATTAAAAATAATATATTTGAATATTTCATATCATTTTCTTTACCACGGCTCATTTTCGCAAACCCCTATTTCCGACACTAATGCAACACTTCAGCTAATCACAAGCATCTTTGAGAGGGCCCATGGGCCTGTGGTTCACCAGAGTTGAGAGGCGAATGGCTTATTGTTTATGTCGCATGGAGACGTATGTATTTAATTGTCTGTTATAGAAGGTAAGATATATAATTATGCGCTATTGTGTATCATTGAGTTTGGACAAAGAGTCACATCTTGATATCTATGTACTAAGTGGAGGTGCAGGTATGAGCATTGATATCTGCTTATGAATAGCTGAGCGATAGTAATTGATGACTATATGTGTTAGTAGTGTAGAGTAGATGACCTGATGCCTCTGTATTAAGAGTTGGGATGTACAAAACATTATGACTATGTATTAAGATGCTTCTATATTTTAACTTCTCCCCTGAATTTAAAGTATTTCAGACCACTGAGCACACTCTGATTAGTGTAACCCTTTAAATCCCAGTGTGTGTGACATTGCTTTTCCTTTTCAGATTGCTTGCAAGTTTCCCCTCCCATAATCCTGGGGACTGAGCTGTCCCTGATGTCTCTGCAGGAGAGTTGAGAGGTATGCGCTAAATGCAGACATGCTTATCCTTTATCAGTCTGACCAGGAGAGAGGGAGGAAAGCTTTACCATTAACCCTTTCAAGGGACTTAAACCCACTTATTGGTAACCCTGCTTGTAGGGAAACCCTCCTCATTAGTTATATATTTAATCTATGGTATTTTATTGTGTTGTGTTTTTATAATTATCAATTATTTGTAAAGCACCAACAGATTCCTCTGCAGCGTTAGTTTTGTTTTTAAATAATGGTATCATTGCTGAAATGGCACTGAGCATTACTGTGTAAACAAAATATTTGGGGATTTAAAACTTACACGTTAAATATCATTGGTTCTCTTGAACGATTTTCTAATGGCAGCTCAGCATTATAATATTTACTCAGTTATTGAAATTTTCAATTGTTACATTTAAATGCAAAATAATGGAGTTAATTCTCAAAATCTAACATTCAAGTATTAATAATATACAACATTATACAATATTACAATATGGTGTCAAATATGAATTGGGACTCAGCTCAGATATATATGACATTTCACTTAAATGATACATTTAAAATACTGTACTCTTACCAAAATCTTATTTCAAGAATAATGTCCCTTCTATAGAAACAATATGAGGATGAGAGATCCCACAATGCTTTGCTTTGTACTATTTCAGCATCAGTGTTGCAATATTGAATAATGCTGTATATAAAAATGTAATTCAGTTTTTTGAGAATAACCTAAATTTGTGTGCAATTTTTTAGACTTTGCTTATATAACAGATATATACTCTTAAGTGAAGATCTGATACTCTGAGTTATAATATGTAAAATGCTTGGAATTATATAATATTTTGTTTAGCAATTAAACACGGCTAAAATGTGACATAATTACAAAATTTTCCATAATATGTATAAAAAAAACAAAAAACATATTTTTGAAAATGGAAAACCTTTTGGAAGGAAACGTACAATTAAATTCATTTTTTAAAATTTAGTGAACAAATGTTGCTCAATAATTCTCGTAATTAGTTGAGATTTCTTCTCTTCCATTTGTTGCAGCACATTTAGTACCACCACGTTTGTAAAAGAAAAAAATATCATAAGATAAAATATTTCCAAAATTGTTTAAACTAAGTGTGTATATATATATATATATATATATATATATATACACACACACACATATATATATATATATTATACACACACACACACATATATATATATATATATATATTATACACACACACACATATATATATATATATATATATATATATATATATATATATATATATATATGTATAAATACTGTATATAATCAAGCCACCTCCATTCCAAACAAACCATCATTTATCTATTTATATTATATAGATAGATCAATAAAAGTATGCCCAAATTATAATTTATAGATCTTTTTATCTACAATAAATATGCATGTCTGTAAATAACTAGGATGCACTCAATTACAAATTTCTAGTAGAATATGTAAATATGCATACAGTGTGGAATACACAGCTCTCAAGGCGACTTTTCTGTTCCATATGTCATTGTGCAGCCTTTAGTGTGCTTAGTTTAGCCTCCCTATTGATACCACAACCCATTTCAGGGAGAATACACCTCAAATGACAAAATCAAGGTAAATAAGCTGTTTGTAAACAATGTAATAAACTCCAGCAGGTCAAATGGATTACACATTGAAGGGTTGAAACTGTTACAGTACAACGTCCCTTTAATGGAGCCCTTATGTGTAGAAACTAGAAAGGGTATGGAGGTTGATAGTTCTTAATGAATAGAGTGAGTATGTTGTATTTGGAGACTGCAGAAGAGTGGCCTGGAAATTTCCTAATGTCCGAAATTTTTATAAGTTGTTTTTTTAAACACCATCGCCTAGATTTAGAGTTCTGCGTTAGCCAGCAAAACCAGCGTTAAGGGCTCCTAACGCTGCTTTTTACCGCCCGCTGGTATTTAGAGTCAGTCAGGAAATGGTCTAACGCTCACTTTCCAGACGCGACTTTTCCATACCGCAGATCCCCTTACGCCAATTGCGTATCCTATATTTTCAATGGGATCTTCCTAACGCCGGTATTTAGAGTCTTGGCTGAAGTGAGCGTTAGAAATCTAACGACAAGACTCCAGCCGCAGCAAAAAGCCAGGAGTTAAGAGCTTTCTGGGCTAACGCCGGTTTATAAAGCTCTTAACTACTGTGCTCTAAAGTACACTAACACCCATAAACTACCTATGTACCCCTAAACCGAGGTCCCCCCACATCTAATAAAAAATTGTAACCCCTAATCTGCCGACCACACACCGCCGCCACCTACATTATCCCTATGTACCCCTAATCGGCTGCCCCTAACATCGCCGACCCCTACATAATATTTATTAACCCCTAATCTGCCCCCCCCCCCCCAACGTTGCCGCTACCTTACCTACACTTATTAACCCCTAATCTTCCGACCGGACCTCGCCGCTACTCTAATAAATGTATTAACCCCTAAACCGCCTCACTCCCGCCTCGCAAACCCTATAATAAATTTTATTAACCCCTAATCTGCCCTCCCTAACATCGCCGCCACCTAACTTCAAGTATTAATAATACCTAATCTGCCGACCGGACCTTGCCGCTACTCTAATAAATGTATTAACCCCTAAAGCTAAGTCTAACCCTAACCCTAACACCCCCCAAAGTTACATATAATTTTAATCTAACAAAATAAATTATTTCTTATTAAATAAATTAATCCTATTTAAAGCTAAATACTTACCTGTAAAATAAACCCTTATATAGCTACAATATAACGAATAATTATATTGTAGCTATTTTAGGATTTATATTTATTTTACAGGCAACTTTGTATTTATTTTAACTAGGTACAATAGCTATTAAATAGTTATTAACTATTTAATAGCTACCTAGCTAAAAGAAATACAAAATTACCTGTAAAATAAATCCTAACCTAAGTTACAATTAAACCTAACACTACACTAGCAATAAATAAATTAAATAAATTAACTACAATTACCTACAATTAAATCAACTAAACTAAATTCCAAAAACAAACAAACACTAAATTCCAAAAAAAAAAAAAAGATTACAAGAATTTTAAACTAATTACACCTACTCTAAGCCCCCTAAAAAAATAACAAAGAATATGACTCTGCTCCAAAGAAATTGGTCAACAATGTCCTGGAAAAACTAATAAAAAAAATAAGTGACAAATCATATCTAGTCCTTGGTTGCCTTAAATTTATTAGCTTCATATGTCTACAAGAACAGCTATTTTAAACACCAGAATGTACTGCAAACAAATCATAATTTTATTATAACACAGCTTTCTATAGGGCTTTGCTTTTGTAACTCTATAGGATTTGTGTGTGTGTTTTTGAATGAGCCATTTGTTTGTCTACAAATTAGAACTTTGGTCTAGCAAAGTTGTGACGCTGCTTTCTTTCTATAAACATGCAAACAATTGATTTAAATTGATTTCATACTTGTAATATAACCACAAAATTTGTTTAGGAACTTATTTAGAAAGAATTGCACTATTTTGCAGAATAGTAATTGTAAATATTATTCTAATTTCCATATGCTGAATTATAGAGGGAGGGTTTTTACTAAAATTGCTTTAGTAACGTAATTTTTTCTTAGTTTTTTTTTAATAAAAGAGAATATATTGACAACATTAAGGGCTAGATTACAAGTATTGAAATATTGTGTCCATGCAAACTTGCACTCGTATTACAAGTTGAAATTAAATGCGACCGCATGAGCGCAAACTAAATTTGCGCTCGTCTGGTTAGCGTGACTGAAGACCTTGCGTCAAGGGTTAGGGCTAAAAAAGTCACACCAAGCACAACATAAATACATTGAAATAAAGTGTTACACTCAAATATATGCTGTCTGATATAAATTATACACATAAATATTAAAATTATATATGTATTGGGAGCCTTTTCCACTCAAATACCTAAAAATATTAAAAATCATTTTAATATGTATGTACATATGTATAGATATATATTTTACAAAATATACATCATATATATATATATATATATATATATATATATATATATATATATATATATATATATATATATATAATTAAGAACAAAAAGAAAATGTTATCCTATGTAAAGAACATTGCAATGTAAAAAATTCATAACTACCTTTAGGTTAGATATGTAGCTTTATCTCCTGTTGGGTTAGCATGTTTTTTTTCCAGTTTGCGCTCTCCTTTGAAGTCTTTGGGGAGAAGAGGTTAACACGGTTGTGATATCTGAAAGTCTTGAAGTTAGTGTGTGTCAGCTTTTGCTCGGACACTAACATTTTACTTTCAACTTGTAATACACGCAATAACCTGCGCGTGTTACAAGTTTGCTTCTGCCGGTGTTTGGCTCTAGCGAAAATTATAAATAGTGCGCCACTTGTAATCTGTCCCTAAGAGTTTTCATGTGTGCCACCTCTGGGTTTGAAGAATCAAAATCCAACCTTTTATGATCTATAGCAACTCATTTTTGGGTATTGTGCATGTTATAATCAAGTAAGAAGTCAGGTTGTTAGCAATGCTCAGAATAGTGCTTAAATAAAGCTCAGTGGATTAAGGTAATACCTGTAAACACATTATCAATAATCTATGTGTATGAGCTGATGTATTGGATTACTAGTAATCATGAGTGTTACTATCTGAGAGTATTGTTACATACTCCTTGAGATAGTTCATGGAGGCAGGATGGATATGCTCCTACCTGTCAGCTAGATTACAAGTTTTGTGTTGGAGCCATTACAAGTCTTGTCGGTATAGCTGTACCGCACACCTTTTAGCCTGTACCGCAACGTCAGTCCTGCATACGTAAAAATGACGTATTTTCATGGGATTCCCATAGCGCCGGTATTACGAGTTTTGTGGTGAGGCTAAAAAGTCAGTGTTGCAGCCTAAAACAACAAGATCTGTAACGCCATCTAAAGTCAGTAGTTATGAGTTTTACGTTACAAAGCTGTAACATAAAACTCATAACTAAACGGCTACAAAGTGCACTAAACACCCATAAACTACCTATTAACCCCTAAACCGAGGCCCTGCCACATCGCAAACACTATAATAAATTTATTAACCACTAATCTGCCGCTCCCGATATCTCCGCCACTAATTTTTTTTATTAACCCCTATTCTGCCGCTCCCCGGCATCGTCACCACTATACTAAAGTTATTAACCCCTAAACCACCACCCTCCCGCATCAAAAACACTATTTAAATAATATTAACCCCTAATCTGCCGTCCGCCCACACTGCCGCTATATTAAACCTATTGACCCCTAAACCTCAAGCCCCCCACAATGAAATATATTAAAATAAACTATTAACCCTTTGACTGAAAGCCCCCCCACAACAAAATAAACTAATTTAAACTAATAACCCCCAAACCTAATGATCACCTAACTTTACATTAAAATTACAATTTCCCTATCTTAAATTAAATAAAAATTTACCTGTCAAATTAAAATTAAAATTATTTTAAACTAACAATTAAACTATTATAAATATTAAACTAAAATTAAGTTAACTACCAATTAAATAAAACTAAACTACCAATAAAAAATCCTAACACTACTCTAAAAATTACAAAAAGTATCTACCTACAAAAAATAAAAACGAACTAAATTACAAAAAACCCCCACTAAATTATGAAAAAATAAACAAATTATCAAAAATAAAAAAAAATTACACCTAATCTAATAGTCCTATCAAAATAAAAAAGCCCACCCAAAATGTAAAAAAAAACCCAGCCTACAATAAACTACCAATGACCCTTAAAAGGGCCTTTTGTGGGGCATTGCCCCAAAGATATAAGCTCTTTTACCTGTTAAAAAAATACAAACACCCCCACAACCAACCCCCCCAAATAAAAAACCTAACTCTAAAATAACCTAAGCTAACCATTGCCCTGAAAAGTGCATTTGTATGGGCATTGCCCTTAAAAGGGCATTTAGCTCTTTTACTGCCCAGACCCTAAACTAAAAAAAAAAAACACACAAAAAACATCTTAAAAAAACCTAACACTAACCCCAAAACGATCCACTTACAGTTGTTGAAGTCCTGCTTGAAGGATCCAGCCGGGCGAAGTCCTCATCCATGCGGCAAGAAGTCTTCATCCAAGCGGCCTCTTCTATCTTCATCCAGCCGGCGTAGTCCTCATCCATGCGGCAAGAAGTCTTCATCCAGACGGCCTCTTCGATCTCCAGCCAGCCAGCGCAGAGCGGTCCATTCTGAAGACATCCGGCGCAGAACATCCTCTTCATACAGTCTCCACCGCAAACTGGAACTTCAATGCAAGTGACGTCATCCAAGATGGCGTCCCTTGCATTCATATTGGCTGAAAGATTTGAATCAGCCAATAGGATTTAAGCAGCTCTCATTCTATTGGCTAATTCGAATCTTTCAGCCAATAGGAATGCAAGGGACGCCATCTTATAATAGAATGGGAGCTGCTTAAATCCTAATGACTGATTTGAATAGCCAATAGCATTTTATTAGCCCTAATTCCTATTGGCTGATTTAAATCTTTCAGCCAATAGGAATGCAAGGGACATCATCTTGAATCGCATCCCTTGATTTGAAGATTCAGTTTACAATGGCGATCGTAAGAAGATGAGCTTCATGACGGATGTCTTCAGGATGGACCCGCTCCGCGAAGGCTAGATGAAGATCGAAGAGGCCGTCTGTAAGAAGACTTCTTGCCGCATGGATGAGGACTTCGCCGACTGGATGAAGACTTCTTGCCGCATGGATGAGGTCTTCGCCAGCTGGATGGATCCTTCAAGCGGTACTTCAACAACTGTAAGTGGATCGGGGTTAGTGTTAGGTTTTTTTAAGGTTTTTTTTATTTATTTTTTAGTTTAGGGTCTGGGCAGTAAAAGAGCCAAATGCCCTTTTAAGGACAATGCCCATACAAATGCCCTTTTCAGGGCAATGGTTAGCTTAGGTTATTGTAGAGTTAGGGTTTTTATTTGGGGGGTTGTTTGTGGGGGTGGTGGGCTGATAACTTTGGGGTAATGCCCCACAAAAGGCCCTTTTAAGGGCCATTGGTAGTTTATTGTAGGCTAGGGTTTTCTTATTTTGGGTGGGCATTTTTATTTTGATAGGGCTATTAGATTAGGTGTAATTCTTTTTTATTTTTAATAATTTGTTTGTTATTTTGTGTAATTTATATTTTTAGTTGGTGGGGTTTTTTTTAAGTAAAGGAGCTGTTTATCTCAGGGCAATGCCCTACAAAAGGCAATTTTAAGGGCCCCCAAAAGGCCCTTTTAAGGGCCCTTGGTAGTTTATTCTAGAGTAGGGTTTTTTATTTTGGGGTGTTTTTTAAGGGTATTAGAATAGGATTAATCTTTTTTTTTTTTCATTTCATTTTGTTGTTTTTTTTGTAATGATAGGTTTTTTTATTTTTTGTAATGGTAGGTTTTTTTATTTTTGGTAATGTTAGATTTTAGTGTAAGGCAGGTTAGGTTTTATTTCACGGGTAAGTTTGTATTTATTTTAACTAGGTAGTTAGTAAATAGTTAATAACTATTTACTAACTAGTCTACCTAGTTAAAATAAATCCAAACTTACCTGTGAAATAAAAATAAAACCTAAGCTAGCTACAATGTAACTATTAGTAAGTATTTAGTTTTAAATATGAATTCTTTAGTTAATAATTGTAAATTTAATTTAGATCTAATTTAAATATGTTTAAGTTAGAGGGGTTAGGTTTAGGGGTTAATATAGTTTAATTTAGCTTGTTGCGATGTGGGGGGGGATGGCGGTTTAGGGATTAATAGGTTTATTTAGTTAATAAGTGTAAATTTAATTTAGCTATATTTGTATTATGTTAAAGTTAGGGGGTGTTAGGGTTAGGGTTACGTTAGGGTTAGGGTTACGGTAGGGTTAGGTTTAGGGGTTTTTAGGGTTTAATTTAGCTTGTTGCGATGTGGGGGGCTGGCGGTTTAGGGGTTAATAGGTTTATTTAGTTAATAAGTGTAAATTTAATTTAGCTATATTTGTATTATGTTAAAGTTAGGGGGTGTTAGGGTTACGGTAGGGTTAGGGTTTTTTAGGGGTTAATATAGTTTACTTTAGCTTGTTGCGATGTGGGAGGCTGGCGGTTTAAGGGTTAATAGGTTAATTTAGTTAATAAGTATAAATTTAATTTAGCTATATTTGTATTATGTTAAAGTTAGGGGGTGTTATGGTTAGGGTTACGGTAGGGTTAGGTTTAGGGTTTTTTAGGGGTTAATATAGTTTAATTTTGCTTGTTGCGATGTGGGGGGCTGGCGGTTTAGGGGTTAATAAATGTAGTATAGTGGCAGCGATATCGGGGGTGGCAGATTAGGGGTTAATAATTTTATTTAGGTAGCGGCGATATCGGAAGCGGCAGAGTAGGGGTTAATAACTGTAGGCATGAGTTAGCGATGTCTGGGGCAGCAGATTAGGGGTGTTTAGATGTAGGGTTTATGTTAGGTTTAAACTGTATTTTAATTTCCCCATAGACATCAATCGCAGGTTTTAGGGTTTTTTTTGGCCGGCTCTCCCCATTGATGACTATGGGGAAATTGTGCACGAGCACGTCTCAGCAGCACTGTGATTGTGTGCGTTATGGAGCTCAACGCAACCATATTGCATGCAAATGGCATATGTTTGAGAACTTGTTATAGCAGCGCTACAGAAAATTAAATAACGGAAACTTTTGTTGCGTTCGTTAATTTCTCTATAGCACTCAAAATTTGTAATCTAGTTGTGTGTTAGCAAGCTGAATGATAATTCTAGTATCTAATTAGTAGTTTTAATAACCCCCACTTTCAGACAGTGACATATTGTCACAGTTTGTTGAAAAAATCAATGTACAGATGTTTGATGCCTTTCAGCACCAGTTATTTTACCACCTCTTAAGCATGAGTTACATGTGATACATGAATCTCTTACAACCAACGGGTTAAACAATGATTCGTGTTTAAAAAGCACCCATCTGAGTATTGTCATTATCTGGCTACGCAGACCAGTACTGTTTCTTAGTTTCAATGCTAACTAGCTCCAGTGTCATTCTTAAAAGGACATACACTCATTTTGTCTTTGCATTAATGTTTTGTAGATGATCTATTTATATAGCCCATAAAGTTTTTAGTTTTTTTAAATGTATAGTTTTGCTTATTTTTAAATAACATTGCTCTGATTTACAGACTCCTAACCAAGCCCCAAAGTGTTATGAGAATACCGTCAGCTACCTACTCCAGCTTGCTCCTGTTTGTGTAAAGGATCTTTTCATATGCAAAAGAAGGGGGAGGGGTTATTTCCCACTTGCAGTGGGCTTTCCAGCTACCTTTTCAACAAAGCTAAACTGAGAGATTCTAAGTAAGTTTTTAAACAGTTTTATACTGGATTTTTATATCAGTATCTGGGCATCTTATTCTTTATAGTAGTGTCTATTACATGCAGTTATATAAAAATGAGTGTATACTGTCCCTTTAATGCTATATGGATGGACAAATTCCCTAAATCAGTGCCCAACAAACCCAGGAAACAGCTTTAACATTAGGGACTGGCGCCTCAGTTTAGACCACCAAAGACACCAAATGATGCCACCCACTTCTTCCCGTCAGCCACCTCCAACCTCACCTAAAAATTATCCTGATACAGCTGGATCCTTTTAACCCCTTAGTGACCAGACCATTTTTCAATGTTCTTACTGTTAAGGACCAGGGCTATTTTTACATTTCTGTGGTGTTTGTGTTTAGCTGTAATTTTCCTCTTTCTCATTTACTGTACCCACACATATTATATACCGTTTTTCTCACCATTAAAAGGACTTTCTAAAGATACCATTATTTTCATCATATCTTATAATTTACTATAAAAAATATTATAAAATAAGATGAAAAAAATGAAAAAAACCCACTTTTTCTAACTTTGACCCTCAAAATCTGCTACACATCTACAACCACCAAAAAGCACCCATGCTAAATAGTTTCTAAATATTTTCCTGAGTTTAGAAATACACAATATTTACATGTTTTTTGCTTTTTTTTTTTGCAAGTTAAAGGGCAATAAGAACAAGTAGCACTTTGCTATTTCCAAACCATTTTTTTTTTCAAAATTAGTGAGTTACATTGTAACGCTGATATCTGTCAGGAATCCCTAAATAACCCTTTACATGTATATTTTTTTGTAACTTTTTTTCACTAACTTTAGGTTTCTCGCTGAAATTATTTACAAACAGCTTGTGCAATTATGGCACAAATGGTTGTAAATGCTTCTCTGGGATTCAGATAGCAGACATATATGGCTTTGGCGTTGCTTTTTGGTAATTAGAAGGTCGCTAAATGCCGCTGTGCACCACACTTATTGTATTATGCCCAGCAGTGAAGGGGTTAATTATGTAGCTTGTAGGGTTAATTTTAGCTTTAGTGTAGAGATCAGCCTCCCACCTGACACATTCCACCCTGATCCCTCCCTGACCCCTCTCAAACAGCTCTCTTCCTTCCCCCACCTCACAATTGTTACCGCCATCTTAAGTACTGGCAGAAAGCCTGCCAGTACTAAAATAAAAGGCTTTTTTTTTTTTTTACATCATTTTTTTAATTTTTTTTATATATAGTCTGCAGTGTTGAAACCCCCAACCTCCCTGACCCCCACCCCAAACTGCTCTTTAATCCTCCCCCCTCTCCATATTTGCCGCCATCTTGGAGTTTACTAAAAAAAATTGCCTTTTTTTAATTAAAAAAGATTAAAAAAGGCCTTTTTTCTGTAGTGTAGCTGCCCCCCCTCAATACCCTACCCAGATCCCTTTCCTAATGCTTATGCCCCCCTCTCCCTCCTTACCTTTCACTACAGCTGTTCCATAGTGTAGCGGTCCATCCCGCACGCCTGCATGCGCTCCTGCCCCCTCAGCGCACAAGCGCTCCCGGACCCATCATCCTAAAAGGAAGGAAGTCTACCAGAGATGGGCTGCCCACCCGCCTCCCTGCTGTCCCTCCCGTGCCACCAACAATCGGCACCATCGCTGCCCAATGCAGAAAAGACCACAGAGTGGCTCTTTCTGCATCGGTTAATTAAAAAAGGGTATTGCAGGATGTTTCAATATCGAGGCATCACTGCAATACCATGAGAGCGGCTGGAAGCGATCACAGCTCTCTTAACTCCCCTACCTCACAATAGTCACTGCCATCTTAAGAACTGGCAGAAACTTTGCCAGTACTAAAATAAAATGTTTTTTTTTTTTTTTTTTTACATAATTTTTTTTTTTTATATATATATTCTGCAGTGTTGGATCCCCCCTTAGCCCCCCTGATGATGTGCCAGACACTTCCTGTTTTTGTAGGACGTGCCTAGCACGTCCTTGGTTGTTAAAGGGTTAAGGCCTCACAGCTGTGAAATACAAATGCAACTTCGGACAAGCCATTCTTCTAATACCTCCTGCAAAGCTTTAATGAATAGTGCCCGGTTTTTAAAAAATACTCTTAAAAACAGGTGGACTTTCCTTCATTCATTAAACTATACAATGAAGCTGACTTTTTAAAATACTTACCTTTGTTTTATGGAAAGCAGACCGGCGATCCTATACCCGCAGTTCCTGCTGTACTTAGCACAGCGATGACGAATCCGTCTTCATCCAATCATTGCGT
This sequence comes from Bombina bombina, assembly GCF_027579735.1. Lineage (NCBI taxonomy): Eukaryota > Metazoa > Chordata > Amphibia > Anura > Bombinatoridae > Bombina > Bombina bombina. Next base: position 1,126,497,245 of record NC_069499.1, on the reverse strand, counting down.
GGCCATATGAGCTGGACGCCAAAGGGGGCACGCAACGATTGGAGGAAGCTTATGGCCCATGTACATGGGCTTTAACACTAGTATATACATATATAAATAAAAATATATATTTTAAAATAAAAAGAGCATTTTCTTCTATGTGAAGAACATTGGAATGAAAAATATTCATAACTCACTTGTTGGTGTCGGATTAGCATGAAAGAGATAACTGTTAGGTTTTTTTTAACAGTGCGCCCCTTAGAAGTCTGAGAAGAGCTAACATGGTCACAGTATCCAAAGTCCTGAAGTTAGTGCACATCAGACTTTCGCTCGCGAGCTAACTTTTTACTTTCAACTTGTAATACCTGTAATAACCCGCCCGAGATACATTTTTACTTAAAGCGCAATTAGTGCGAGCAAAAAACACTTTAGACCATTTTCTTTTTTATGTCCTTTTAAACAGTGATTTCTTCAGAAGATTTTACTGTTAAAGGGACACTGAACCAAAAATTTATCTTTCTTGATTCAGATAGAGCATGCAATTTTAAGCAACTTTCTAATTTATTCCTATTATCAATTTTTCTTCCTTCTCTTGCTATCTTTATTTGAAAAAGAAGGCATCTAAGCTTTTTTTAGGTTCAGACTCTGGACAGCACTTTTTATTGGTGGATGAATTAATCCACCAATCAGCAAGGACAACCCAGGTTGTTCACCAAAAATGGTCCGGCATCTAAACTTACATTCTTGCATTTCAAATAAAGATACCAAGAGAATGAAGAAAATTTGATAATAGGAGTAAATTAGAAATATGCTTAAAATTTCATGCTCTATCTGAATCACGAAAGAAAAAATTTGGGTTCAGTGTCCCTTTAAGGAGAGGAAATGTGTTAGTTATAATAGAAATATGTATATTGAGAGCCGCTGTGCAGGTATATATTGATATCAATGTAAGTGATTCTTTATTGTAAACTGTTGTTTTATAACTATTTTTTTAAGGACTGAATTTGTAGAGATTTAATCACTGATCAGCCCTTACAGGATTAAGATTAGAAGGCAGCTAATTGTTTTTAATAATTTGGTGTTCCATTTTCTTGTTCTTAGCCATCTCGGTATTACTCCAATTTCCAAAACCCCCACTCAACTAAACGGGACATTGCACTAAACATTTTCTGCCATCCAGATGACATAGCAGTATCTAAACATGTTGATTTTTTTTGTGCCTTAAAATGTGAAATAAAAAATTTAATTATTTAAAAGAACATTATAAAGTCCTAAATGTACCTGCTAATGGTCATTGGTTGAATGGTACTTCTTGCTAATGGCCATTGGTTGAATGGTACTTCCTGCTAATGGTCATTGGTCGAATGGTACTTCCTGCTAATGGTCATTGGTCGAATGGTACTTCCTGCTAATGGTCATTGGTCGAATGGTACTTCCTGCTATTTGTCATTGAGTGTTAGTAGGAAATACCTAAAAGCCAATGAACATCAGTAAGAAGAGCACACCTGATAGTAGTATTAGTTTAAACTGAAATGTAAATCAGCTTTCAATTCTTATCTTTTCTGATTAAAAAATGTCAACATGTTTAGATTATGGGTTTTTTCATAT